>NC_080389.1:62875819-63180476 GCF_028751815.1 Salvia miltiorrhiza | reverse complement strand
TATGTTAATTCTTTATTAATTCTTTTTCTTTCTTAGTATTGTAGCTCCGAAATTCTCCGTCAAGGAATTCAAAGTGCCTCCCAAACCAATTCCATCATCAGTGACGCACTGACGATATGATTTAAGACTAGGATAAAGAAATCCACTTTTAGTACAAGATTTAATGTAACATCTTATTTAAGAACCAATTGATTATTTTGCTAATTAATCATATTGCTGTAATGTTATTCCCTTCATGATAGGTTGTTTCCCCTTCATAAATTTGACAATCTGTTACCGAAGATTAAGTTGTAGAAGTCATCATTGATGAAACAACCAAATATGTATTGTATATACATACAAAACAAAACAAAACAAATGAAGCAAGCACACACTATTACTCCACTAATAACCAAGAAAAATAGGATTTGAATCATGATTAAGTCCATTAATTTGTAGTGACTGGGGCCCACATTTGTAGTCCACAACCTCAAGTCTTCCATTAATTTGTATGGACGACTTGACTCAAAACCCACACCCATCAAGACTCTCAAGTCAACCAAGTCTTCCATTAATTTGTGTATATATATGTGATGATTATTGGATGCATAATACAATCACAATTTGCAGCCATGGAGAAAAAGCTTTATTGCATTTTGCAGTATGCATTCCTAATTACCATAACCTTCCCAATGCTTTCTTCAGAATCCAAACAACCTCTGAGCCTTGCAACTGATCAAACTGCCCTTCTTTCACTCAAACATACATCTCTTTTACTTGCAACTAATTGGACCAACTCCACCTCCGTCTGCAGCTGGATTGGCGTCACTTGCAGCTTCCGCCACCACAGAGTAGCTGCCTTGAATCTCTCCAACATGGCTCTCTCCGCCACCATTCCACCACAGCTCGGACACCTCTCCTTCCTCGTCTCCCTCGACCTCACCAACAACCTTTTCCATGGAGATTTGCCTCAAGAGCTGTCTCTCCTTCGCCGTTTGAAGTTCATATCTTTCCGACTCAACAACTTCACTGGAGACATCCCTCCGATGTTGGGTCAGTTACCAAAATTAGAGTACTTGAATTTACGCAACAACAGCTTCATAGGTTCCATCCCAAAGTCCCTCTCAAACCTCACAAACCTACAATTTCTTGACTTAACTTACAATTCTCTAAGTGGAGAAATTCCAAAAGAGTTTGGGAGACTTCAAAGTCTACAAACTCTGTATGCTCAATTCAATCATCTCTCCGGTGCTATACCATCAGCCATATTCAACATATCGACCCTTGTATCTATGGCCTTCACATACAATGAATTGAGTGGAAGTCTTCCAACAGACATTTGCAGTAATCTTCCATCTCTTACTGCGATTTATCTTTCTTATAATCAGCTGAGTGGCGCGATTCCCACAAATCTATCCCAATGTTCAGGGCTTGAGGTGTTGAGCCTCTCTTACAACTCTTTTAGTACTGGGGAGATACCTTCAGAAATCGGCTACTTAACATCTCTTCGGGAGTTATATGTTGGTGGTAACAATTTGAATGGTATGGTTCAAGTTCTTATCACATAAATTTGTGTAAATAAGATTTTATTAGTTTCATGACACTTTTTTTGCCAGGAATACTACCACATGAGATTGGCCATCTTCAGAGTCTGGTTACGTTTGGTGCTGAACGAAATGAGATTGCGGGCTCAATTGATTTCAATATTTTCATGAATATGTCTTCTCTGCAAAACATAAATCTAGGGCGCAACAAATTCACGGGGAACCTTTCAAGGGATGTCGGGAATATTACCTTGCTAACATATTTGGATCTCTCGGAAAGCCATTTTACAGGTACAACAAAGTAATTTTCATGTAAATTATCTTTTTAGCTACAATATGTGTTTTTAGCTACAGTTTTGAAATCTCATGTTTTGCAGGGCTTATTCCCACTGAATTTGGCCAACTTTACCATTTGGAGACATTACAATTAAACTTTAACAGCTTGAGTGGTTCGATTCCACATGAGCTCTTTAACATTTCAACTCTTCGGATTCTTTCACTTACTGCCAATGCTCTGTCAGGGGTTCTTCCAACCCATTTATGCCATGCCTCTCCCTCTCTCGAAGAAGTTTATCTTGGCGGAAATTCTATCACCGGAGCAATACCCAACTCCATCTCTAACTGTTCTCAACTCACAATTCTCGCACTTCATGTAAACAAATTCAGTGGTTATATACCTACTCATCTCGGCAACCTAAAAAATCTCCAACGTCTTACTCTGTTCAGCAACAATCTTACCCAGGCACCATCTTCTTCCTTCATTACTTCATTGACAAATTGCAAGTCTCTAACTACTTTGTCAATTGCTGATAATCCTCTAAATGGTGTCATTCCAGCTTCTTTCGGGAACTTATCTTCCACACTTCAAACATTCACTGCCGGCAACTGCAAATTCAGTGGCATCATTCCTGTTGAAATAGGAAATCTAAGCAATATGATGGTATTAGATTTATTTGGGAATGAGTTATTTGGTAATATTCCACTAACTATAAGCCATTTGCATGAACTTCAAGGATTATATCTGTATAATAACATGTTGGGAGGTTCAATACCACATGCTATATGTGATCTATTCCGCCTCGACACTTTAGATATGAGCCAGAATCAATTTTCAGGCCCAATTCCTAAATGTCTGGAAAATGTCTCTTCTATAAGAATTCTTCATCTAGGCTCCAACATGTTGAATTCAAGCATACCTTCAAGCTTATGGGGCCTAAAAGATTTGAACTCTCTAGACTTGTCCTCAAATTCATTAAATGGGTTCTTACCACAAGAGATAAGTAACTTAGGAGCAGCAATATATATAAACCTATGGATGAATCAGTTGTCAGGGTCAATTCCTAGCACTATTGGGAAGTTGCAGAATTTGATTAATCTGTCTTTGGCAAATAATAGACTAGAAGGTTCTATTCCTGTGTCTATGGGAAGCATGATCAATTTGGCAAATCTCGATTTGTCATACAACAACCTCTCTGGTTCAATTCCAAAGTCTTTAGAAGAACTTCAACACCTCGACTACTTTAATGTCTCTTTCAATAGTTTAAGTGGAGAAATTCCTAATGAAGGTTCTTTTAGAAACTTCACTACGGATTGTTTTAAGGGTAATGAGGCATTGTGTGGAATCCCCAAGTTCCATGTCCAAATTTGCTCTTCAATTTCTAATCACAGATCAAAGAGAAAGAAGGTGGAACGAGCTTCATTTATTGTTTTCGGGGTTGTGGCTTTCATCTCAGTTGTTTCTTTGGCCTTTATAATTGTAAGAAACAAAAGGAAAGATAAGACGACTAGCAGAGAAGTTGATGAGCTGAAATCCATTGTGCCAGAAAGAATCTCTTATTATGAACTGCTGCAAGCAACACAAAGATTCAATGAAAGCAATTTACTTGGCACCGGGAGTTCTTGCTCTGTTTATAAAGGAATTCTTAACAATGGGAAGGATATCGTTGTCAAGGTGTTTAATATGCATCTAGAAGGTATTTCGAGAATATTTGATGTCGAATGTGAGATACTACGTAGCATTCGACACAGGAATCTGACAAGCGTCATAAGCAGTTGCTCCAATGAAGAGTTCAAGGCATTAGTACTTGAATATATGCCAAAGGGAAACCTTGAAAAATGGTTATATTCCCACAACTATTACTTGAATATGATGGAAAGATTGAATATAATGATTGATGTTGCATCTGCTTTGGAGTATCTTCACCACGGTTATTCAATGCCCATTGTCCACAGCGACTTGAAGCCTAGTAATGTGCTGTTAGATGAAGACATGGTTGCCCATGTAAGCGACTTTGGGATAGCAAAGTTGTTATGCGATGGAGATAGCTTTGTGTTAACCAACACGCTAGCAACATTCGGTTACATCGCTCCAGGTGAAGTTTCTCTAAATATATCGATTGCACTTCACTTTCAATCAATTAATTGTGTCTTCCTTACTGCACATATCATGATTTTTGTTGTTCCAGAGTATGGCTTGGAAGGGCTAGTTTCAACAAGGTGTGATGTGTATAGCTACGGGGTGATGTTGATAGAAACTTTTACGAGAAAAAGGCCTAGTGATGATATGTTTTGCGGAGATATGAGCTTAAAGAGATGGGTAGAACTCTCACTTTCGGAGATCCCGGATGAAGTGATAGATGCCAACTTAGTCATGAATTTGGAGGAAGAAATGATTGACAAGAATATGCAGTGTGTATCATCCATACTTGAATTGGCTCTGAAATGCGCTGCCGACTCTCCCGGGGATAGAATCAACATGAAACAAGCACATGCGGAGTTGCAGAAAATCAAACATCGATTTTCCCAATGAGATTCAAGTAAGCTATTTTAAAGTTCTATGTTATTTCTAAAAGCATATTGATATCCCAAATTTCTATGGCAAAGTTAGCTAATGAAGTCTTCTTTATTTGGTGGCTTTGATGAGGCATGCAGTGGATAGTTGTGAGGTGGATGACATAAAGAATGGAAAATGTTGTTCTTTATTATTACCATGGAAGGTATGCTATATGTGGAATAATTGTGTCTCTGTTTCTTCTTATGCTTTATCCAGTAGTATTCTATCTTTTCAAGACCTTTTTTCTTGTGTTTTACTTTCTAGTTATTAATGATTAATGATAATTTAATTATGTACTCTTATTAATTTGTTGTCTTAATGCGAAAGTAAAATGTAATATAATTTTGAAATTAATAATTTAAGATCGTTTAAAACGTAAAAATTATTTTTTTTCGCTCTCATTTATCTCTAATTTAAGTATCATACTATTTTTTCATTTTATTTTCGTTTGTTGGTGAAAAAGATAAGTAGATATCATGTTTTATCTTTCAAAAAAGTTTATCAGAGAAATCAAGACGCGATAGCTCATTGCTTCACTAAAGCTGAGGTGTTGCTACACTTCATGTTTGGAATGAACGCTCGTCGTTTGTGGAGGGTCATCTCCATGCTCCATGTTCGTGTGATTAATAAAATCTCTCCTTTTCCTAAAAAAATGTAATACCATTCATTTTTGTTTAAAAACTTATGCATAAAAACAATAGGTTTAGACAATCCAAAAATAAATAAAATAATAAATAATAGTATAAATTAAAAAATGATTATTTTTTAATCTTTGAAACTTTTATTCCGAAGCGCGGATTTTGCATTGGAATACCTTGGAAGCCCTCTGTCACGTATCACAATTTTGGTGCGCCACATGGACAAAATAATATGTTTACTTAGAGAATTATATATATTAACGCTAATAACCTATAATGGTTTGTTGTTAGAATGGCCCACAGTGCTGTTATTAAATATTAATTAACCTAAAATAAAACTTAATTATTAATTTTAAATTGAGTTTATTAATCTCCCTCCACCCCATTACAAATATCTCGATTTTTATAATGGGATGTCCTATTACAAATGTCTCATTCCATTTTTGGCAACATATTCTCTCTTAGATGCCCCAGCTTTGCCTCTTGATCAGTTAAGCCTCATAGGCAATAGATAATTAAATTAAGTACACATAAATATGGTGCTTGCTCATATGATATTAAGACGGTGTATATATGTTTTGTGGGTTTCAACTGAGAGAATTAAATTGAATTGAAACGCATCTAACTATCTAGTTTCGTCAAATTATTATAAATACTTAAAACATTCAACACTTTATAAAACATTCAAAAAAGAGAATATTTCAAACACTTCAATTTGATCTATAGTTAAATAATCATGATTCAAATCCTATTTTTCTTCGTTATTGGTGGAGTAATAGTGAATGAATCTCAAGTACATCGTCAGATCGAGTGGGTACACTTGCTTCAGCAAATAAAAAAACCGATTTTTGCCACAATAATAAAATAGTATCAGTATCTTGTTGTCAAACGATTCTTAAAGGCATATGCAATGAACAAGTATCAATTTCAGATGATTGTTGTAATTCATTTAATGGTCTTAGTTATTTAATTAGTTTTGATGCATTTCTTAATGCAGCCAAGGCAGAATATCAATCTTGTGACCCTGACCATGGGCTAAAGAATTTATCGATAATTTGCAATCCTTGAGAATTTACTAGACTGTAACATCACAATAATAGTGAATAATTTTTTTTTCTTCTTTATTTTGAATTCTCAAGAATTATCTTTTGCTTTCATTTTAATTAGTGTAATTAATAAAGGATGTTTTGATGAATCGGAAAATAAGAAACTCAGGATTGAATTATGAGAAATTGTCTATAGCATTTTTAATAAATGCATAATGAAACATATGTGTTCTAATTAACTTCTAATGTTCATTGGTTTTGACTATGCAACCAACTCTTATATAATTTTATTTTAATGGAATTGCAATGTTGATTAATGATAATTTAATTATGTATCTTATTTATTAGTTGTCTTAGTGCGAAAGTGAAATGTAATTAATTTAGGTTGGACTTGGGCTGTTTTCTGGGTTGGATTCTGAACATGTATATGGGCTGGATTGTCAAAATCAAACTTTCATCTCAGTTGTTTCTTTGGCCTTTATAATTGTCAAAAATAAAAGAAAAGATAAGACGACTAGCAGAGAAGTTGATGAGTTGATATTCATTGTGCCAGAAAGAATCTCTTATTATGAACTGCTGCAAGCAACAGAAAGATTCGATGAAAGCAATTTACTTGGCACTGGGAGTTCTTGCTCTGTTTATAAAGGAATTCTTAACAATGGGAAGGATATCGTTGTCAAGGTGTTTAATATGCAGCTAGAAGGTATTTCAAGAATATTTGATGTCGAATGTGAGATACTACGTAGCATTCGACACAGGAATCTGACAAGCGTCATAAGCAGTTGCTCCGATGAAGAGTTCAAGGCATTAGTACTTGAATATATGCCAAAGGGAAACCTTGAAAAATGGTTATATTCCCACAGCTATTGCTTGAATATGATGGAAAGATTGAATATAATGATTGATGTTGCATCTGCTTTGGAGTATCTTCACCACGGTTATTCAATGCCCATTGTCCACAGCGACTTGAAGCCTAGTAATGTGCTGTTAGATGAAGACATGGTTGCCCATGTAAGCGACTTTGGGATAGCAAAGTTGTTATGCGATGGAGATAGCTTTGTGTTAACCAACACGCTAGCAACATTCGGTTACATCGCTCCAGGTGAAGTTTCTCTAAATATATTGATTGCACTTCACTTTCAATCAATTAATTGTGTCTTCCTTACTGCACATATCATGATTTTTGTTGTTCCAGAGTATGGCTTGGAAGGGCTAGTTTCAACAAGGTGTGATGTGTATAGCTACGGGGTGATGTTGATAGAAACTTTTACGAGAAAAAGGCCTAGTGATGATATGTTTTGCGGAGATATGAGCTTAAAGAGATGGGTAGAACTCTCACTTTCGGAGATCCCGGATGAAGTGATAGATGCCAACTTAGTCATGAATTTGGAGGAAGAAATGATTGACAAGAATATGCAGTGTGTATCATCCATACTTGAATTGGCTCTGAAATGCGCTGCCGACTCTCCCGGGGATAGAATCAACATGAAACAAGCACATGCGGAGTTGCAGAAAATCAAACATCGATTTTCCCAATGAGATTCAAGTAAGCTATTTTAAAGTTCTATGTTATTTCTAAAAGCATATTGATATCCCAAATTTCTATGGCAAAGTTAGCTAATGAAGTCTTCTTCATTTGGTGGCTTTGATGAGGCATGCAGTGGATAGTTGTGAGGTGGATGACATAAAGAATGGAAAATGTTGTTCTTTATTATTACCATGGAAGGTATGCTATATGTGGAATAATTGTGTCTCTGTTTCTTCTTATGCTTTATCCAGTAGTATTCTATCTTTTCAAGACCTTTTTTCTTGTGTTTTACTTTCTAGTTATTAATGATTAATGATAATTTAATTATGTACTCTTATTAATTTGTTGTCTTAATGCGAAAGTAAAATGTAATATAATTTTGAAATTAATAATTTAAGATCGTTTAAAACGTAAAAATTATTTTTTTTCGCTCTCATTTATCTCTAATTTAAGTATCATACTATTTTTTCATTTTATTTTCGTTTGTTGGTGAAAAAGATAAGTAGATATCATGTTTTATCTTTCAAAAAAGTTTATCAGAGAAATCAAGACGCGATAGCTCATTGCTTCACTAAAGCTGAGGTGTTGCTACACTTCATGTTTGGAATGAACGCTCGTCGTTTGTGGAGGGTCATCTCCATGCTCCATGTTCGTGTGATTAATAAAATCTCTCCTTTTCCTAAAAAAATGTAATACCATTCATTTTTGTTTAAAAACTTATGCATAAAAACAATAGGTTTAGACAATCCAAAAATAAATAAAATAATAAATAATAGTATAAATTAAAAAATGATTATTTTTTAATCTTTGAAACTTTTATTCCGAAGCGCGGATTTTGCATTGGAATACCTTGGAAGCCCTCTGTCACGTATCACAATTTTGGTGCGCCACATGGACAAAATAATATGTTTACTTAGAGAATTATATATATTAACGCTAATAACCTATAATGGTTTGTTGTTAGAATGGCCCACAGTGCTGTTATTAAATATTAATTAACCTAAAATAAAACTTAATTATTAATTTTAAATTGAGTTTATTAATCTCCCTCCACCCCATTACAAATATCTCGATTTTTATAATGGGATGTCCTATTACAAATGTCTCATTCCATTTTTGGCAACATATTCTCTCTTAGATGCCCCAGCTTTGCCTCTTGATCAGTTAAGCCTCATAGGCAATAGATAATTAAATTAAGTACACATAAATATGGTGCTTGCTCATATGATATTAAGACGGTGTATATATGTTTTGTGGGTTTCAACTGAGAGAATTAAATTGAATTGAAACGCATCTAACTATCTAGTTTCGTCAAATTATTATAAATACTTAAAACATTCAACACTTTATAAAACATTCAAAAAAGAGAATATTTCAAACACTTCAATTTGATCTATAGTTAAATAATCATGATTCAAATCCTATTTTTCTTCGTTATTGGTGGAGTAATAGTGAATGAATCTCAAGTACATCGTCAGATCGAGTGGGTACACTTGCTTCAGCAAATAAAAAAACCGATTTTTGCCACAATAATAAAATAGTATCAGTATCTTGTTGTCAAACGATTCTTAAAGGCATATGCAATGAACAAGTATCAATTTCAGATGATTGTTGTAATTCATTTAATGGTCTTAGTTATTTAATTAGTTTTGATGCATTTCTTAATGCAGCCAAGGCAGAATATCAATCTTGTGACCCTGACCATGGGCTAAAGAATTTATCGATAATTTGCAATCCTTGAGAATTTACTAGACTGTAACATCACAATAATAGTGAATAATTTTTTTTTCTTCTTTATTTTGAATTCTCAAGAATTATCTTTTGCTTTCATTTTAATTAGTGTAATTAATAAAGGATGTTTTGATGAATCGGAAAATAAGAAACTCAGGATTGAATTATGAGAAATTGTCTATAGCATTTTTAATAAATGCATAATGAAACATATGTGTTCTAATTAACTTCTAATGTTCATTGGTTTTGACTATGCAACCAACTCTTATATAATTTTATTTTAATGGAATTGCAATGTTGATTAATGATAATTTAATTATGTATCTTATTTATTAGTTGTCTTAGTGCGAAAGTGAAATGTAATTAATTTAGGTTGGACTTGGGCTGTTTTCTGGGTTGGATTCTGAACATGTATATGGGCTGGATTGTCAAAATCAAACTTTCATCTCAGTTGTTTCTTTGGCCTTTATAATTGTCAAAAATAAAAGAAAAGATAAGACGACTAGCAGAGAAGTTGATGAGTTGATATTCATTGTGCCAGAAAGAATCTCTTATTATGAACTGCTGCAAGCAACAGAAAGATTCGATGAAAGCAATTTACTTGGCACTGGGAGTTCTTGCTCTGTTTATAAAGGAATTCTTAACAATGGGAAGGATATCGTTGTCAAGGTGTTTAATATGCAGCTAGAAGGTATTTCAAGAATATTTGATGTCGAATGTGAGATACTACGTAGCATTCGACACAGGAATCTGACAAGCGTCATAAGCAGTTGCTCCAATGAAGAGTTCAAGGCATTAGTACTTGAATATATGCCAAAGGGAAACCTTGAAAAATGGTTATATTCCCACAGCTATTGCTTGAATATGATGGAAAGATTGAATATAATGATTGATGTTGCATCTGCTTTGGAGTATCTTCACCACGGTTATTCAATGCCCATTGTCCACAGCGACTTGAAGCCTAGTAATGTGCTGTTAGATGAAGACATGGTTGCCCATGTAAGCGACTTTGGGATAGCAAAGTTGTTATGCGATGGAGATAGCTTTGTGTTAACCAACACGCTAGCAACATTCGGTTACATCGCTCCAGGTGAAGTTTCTCTAAATATATTGATTGCACTTCACTTTCAATCAATTAATTGTGTCTTCCTTACTGCACATATCATGATTTTTGTTGTTCCAGAGTATGGCTTGGAAGGGCTAGTTTCAACAAGGTGTGATGTGTAGCTACGGGGTGATGTTGATTGAAACTTTTACGAGAAAAAAGCCTAGTGATGATATGTTTTGCGGAGATATGAGCTTAAAGAGATGGGTAGAACTCTCACTTTCGAAGATCCCAGATGAAGTGATAGATGCCAACTTAGTCATGAATTTGGAGGAAGAAATGATTGACAAGAATATGCAGTGTGTATCATCCATACTTGAATTGGCTCTGAAATGCTCTGCCGACTCTCCCGGGGATAGAATCAACATGAAACAAGCACATGCAGAGTTGCAGAAAATCAAACATCGATTTTCCCAATGAGATTCAAGTAAGGTATTTTAAAGTTTGATCAATTGATTTTATATCGTTCTGTAGTTCAAAGACCAAGTGCAGTCATTTTCTTTCCTTGTAATTCATGCTTGTTTTGATAAGTGCAAAACCGAAATCAAATATACGAAGTTGAGTAATTAAGTCTAATTAAACGGTTAATCAGGTTGTTCCTTAATCGAGCGTAAATAAATATGAAAGGAATTAATAATGTTGACCCAGTAATTAATAGGCTTAATAGTAAGGCAGCCTAATAATTAATTAAATAAAAGTGGGCATGAATTAAATAATGGCGTCCACTTGTATAAATATCTGAAGCCCAAGTGAAATAATTAAATCTGAGCCCAAAAAAGATGACCCATTTACTAAATGAATACTTGGGCTTAGATAAATAAATAATAATCCCCCCGTCCCATGAATCTTGAGTTGCTTCTTTTTGGCACGAGAATTAAAAAATTGAAGATTTGTATATTAAGTGTGTAATTAATAAAGTAGAAAAGTGATGAAGTAGAAAAGTGATTAGGTAATTAGAAACTCTTATTTTTTTTCCCTAATCCTTATTATATATAGAAATGACTCAAGATTCGTTGGATGACCGGAAAAGAAAATTGACTCAATTCGTGGGAAGGAGGGAGTATAAGGCACAACTAATTAAATCATTGGGCTCAATAAATAAAAATGATTCTGGGCCCAAAGAAATAATAAAAAGAGTCCAATTAAATAATAAAAAATGTTGGGCTCGAAATATCACAATATCATAATATCATAAGGCCCAATTAAAATAAATCAACAAATAAAGAGTATGTTAGGAGAAAAAATTCTCAAAAAAAAAAAGAAAAATGAAAGAAAAAATTCCTAATAAAATGTAGGCAAAAGATAGTTTTTTTAGTTCCTATATGTTCTTTGCACGTGAAATGATATGTATGATACTAATAACAAAATAAAGTTGAAGATGAATAAAGAAAATGTGTAAATGGAAATCTCATACGTTCAATTAATAATGATAAGAGTTGTATTACGTTAACAAGTCATGGGGGCTGAAGCCCCACCCAAATTTTGAGATTTTTTTTTGGTAAATATATATTTTATAAAAGAATTTTGTTTTACAAAAGTTGATTTGCTTGTTATATTCCTTCTTATATACTTGTTTTAAAGATAATTGTGTTATTTAAAACTATATAATCTATGAAAAAATTTGTAATGTATTGAAACCGATTTGTAATATATTTAAACTATATAGTCTATGAAAATGTTGTTCGCTATTATGTTTGTCTTTTAATAAAAAATGCTTTAAATATACGAAATGCCCAAAAAAAATTGTAATGTATTGAAACAAATTTGTTAATATATTGAAATTATATCATTTATGAAAATAGTGTTCTTTATTGTTAATATTATGTTCGTCTTTTAATAAAAAATGACTTAAACTAGTTATTCCAGAGGCATGTGCAGGTCATATGCTCACTTCATCCGTACTCTTATTAATGATTAATGATAATTTAATTATGTACTCTTATTAATTTGTTGTCTTAATGCGAAAGTAAAATGTAATATACTACTAAGTAATATGGGTTGGATTTTGAACATGCATGTTGCATATGGGCTGGATTTTATTTGTTGATAATTTGGGTTGCCAATTTAACTTTTCGTTACATATTGTGTTTTGAATGGATAATTATGAAATCATTTTTTCTATTTCTAATTTATGCTTCTGTTAAATGTCATTGACAAGATATAACATGTCGAGTTTTAATACACTATTTAGATAATTTTAGTATAAAATATTTTTTTGAAAAATATAGAATATTTTCGTTTAATTCTGACACTTAATAATCTAGCATCGAGTGTAATTACTCCCCAAATCATTTAAGGGTTCGTTTGCTTTTGATGGATAAATTTATCATGAGAAAATGCTGGATAATTTTAAATGACTCATTTCTTTTCTCACTCTATATATATAACATAAAAGAGGAGTTTTTTTACCTCCGATTTTTCTCTCTCTTCTCACTTCTTTCCTCCAAAATTTCTTTCTTATTTTTCTATTTTAATTTTATTCAAAAAATCGTTAACTGCAATTTATGAAAAAAAATATTTAATTCCAATGTTAAATTAAAAACTATAATCTTTAATTCGGAGTAATAAATAATTTCAAAATTACTAATTTATGATCGTTTAAAACGTAAAAATTAATTTTTTTTCGCTCTCATTTATCTCTAATTTGAATATCATGCTATTTTTTCATTTTATTTTCGTTTGTTGGTGAAAAAGATAAGTAGATATCATGTTTTATCTTTCAAAAAAGTTTATCAGAGAAATCAAGACACGATAGCTCATTGCTTCACTAAAGCTGAGGTGTTGCTACACTTCATGTTTGGAATGAACCCTCGTCGTTTGTGGAGGGTCATCTCCATGCTCCATGTTCGTGTGATTAATAAAATCTCTCCTTTTCCTAAAAAAAAAATGTAATGCCATGCATTTTTGTTTAAAAACTTATGCATAAAAACAATAGGTTTAGACAATCCAAAAATAAATAAAATAATAAATAATAGTATAAATTAAAAAATGATTATTTTTTAATCTTTGAAACTTTTATTCCGAAGCGCGGATTTTGCATTGGAATACCTTGGAAGCCCTCTGTCACGTATCACAATTTTGGTGCGCCACATGGACAAAATAGTATATTTACTTAGAGAATTATATATATTAACGCTAATAACCTATTATGGTTTGTTGTTAGAATGGCCCACAGTGCTGTTATTAAATATTAATTAACCTAAAATAAAACTTAATTATTAATTTTAAATTGAGTTTATTAATAGGATGTCCTATTACAAATGTCACATTCCATTTTTGGCAACATATTCTCTCTTAGATGCCCCAGTTTTGCCACTTGATCAGTTAAGCCTCATCGGCAATAGATAATTAAATTAAGTACACATAAATGTGGTGCTTGCTCATATGATATTAAGACGGTGTATATATGTTTTGTGGGTTTCAACTGATCAGAGAATTAAATTGAATTGAAACGCATCTAACTATCTAGTTTCGCCAAATTATTATAAATACTTAAAGCATTCAACATTTTATAAAACATCCAAAAAATAGAATATTTCAAACACTTCAATTTGATCTATACTTAAATAGCCATGATTCAAATCCTATTTTTCTTCGTTATTGGTGGAGTAATAGTGAATGAATCTCAAGCACATCGTCAGATCGAGTTGATGGGTACACTTGCTTCAGCAAATAAAAAAACCGATTTTTGCGACAATAATAAAATAGTATCAGTATCTTGTTGTCAAACGATTCTTAAAGGCATATGCAATGAACAAGTTTCAATTTCAGATGATTGTTGTAATTCATTTAATCATCTTGATTATTCAAATGGTTTTTCTGCATTTGTTGAAGCAGCCACTGAGCCAAGGCAGAATATCAATCTTGTGACCTTGACCATGGGAAAAAAAATTTATCGATACTTTGCAATCCTTGAGAATTACTAAACATGTAACATCACAATAATAGTTAATAAAATTTCTTTTTCTTCTTTATTTTGTATTTTCAAGCATTATCTTTTTCTTTCATTTTAATGTAATTAATAAAGGAGGTTTTGATGTATCGGAAAATAAGAAACTCATGATTGAATTATGAGAAATTGTCTACAGCATTTTAATAAATGCATAATGAAATATATGTGTTCTAACGTTCATTGGTTTTGACTATGCAACCAACTGTAATATAATTTTATTTTAATGGAATTGCAATATATATGTTGATTAATTATAATTTAATTATGTATCTTATTTATTTGTTGTCTTAATACGAAAGTGAAATGTAATATACTACTAATAATTAATTTGGGTTGGACTTGGTCTGTTTTTTGGGTTGGATTTTGAACATGTCAGTATATGGGCTGGATTTTATTTGTTGATAATTTGGTAGAATATAAATACAAAGTTTGAATCGATTTTTTTTTATATATATAAAAACAAGTTTGATCAATTGATTTTATTTCGTTCTGTAGTTCAAAGACCGAAATCAAATATACGAAGTTGAGCAACTTGTTTGGAATGAAATGATAAGTTAAGGTTACTAATATCTTCATAAAGAAACTGTTTTAGAAGTAATTAAGTCTAATTAAACGCTTAATCAGCTTGTTCCTTAATCGAGCATAAATAAATATGAAAGGAATTAATAATGTTGACCTAGTAATTAATAGGTTCAATCGTAAGGCAGTCAAATAATTAATTAAATAAAAGTGGGCATGAATTAAATAATGGCAGCCCACTTGTATAAACATCTGAAGCCCAAGTAAAATAATTCAATCTGAGCCCAACGAAGATGGCCCAATTACTAAATGAATACTTGGGCTTAGATAAATAAATAATAATTCATCTGTCCCACGAATTTTGAGTCACTTCTTTTCGGCACGAGAGTTAAGAAATTGAAAATTAGTGTTTTAAATGTGTAGGTAATAAAGTAGAAAAATGATTAGACAGTTAGAAACTCTTATTTTTTTTCCCAATCCTTATTATATATAAATATGACTCAAGATTCGTGGGACGGATGGAGTATAAAGCACAACTAATTAAATAATTGGGCTCAATAAATAAAAATGATTTTGGGCCCAAAGAAATAATAAAAAGAGTCCAATTAAATAATAAAAAAACGCTGGGCTCGAAATATCAAAATATCATAAGGCCCAATTAAAATAAATAAACCAATAAAGAGTATGTTAGGAGAAACAAAATTCCTTTTCTATATTTGCTTATGTCCTCTTTCCATTAAAGAGTATGTTAGGAGAAAAATTTCTCAAAAAAAAAAAAAAATTGACATAATTAAGACGGACAATTAATTATTTTGTGGGTTTCAGTTGACATAATTAATTAAATTGAATTGAAACACATCTAGCTTCGCCAAATTAGTATAAATACTGAAAAGCATTCGTCATTTCAAAAACATCTTAAAAGGGGAATATTTCAAATACTTTGATTCGAATTATAATTGAATATCATGATTCAAATCTTGATTTTCCTCATTATTAGTGGAGTGATAGTAAATGAATCTCGTTCTCATGAAATCGAATTGGGCTCAAAACAAGCTGATTTAAATGGCAAAGTGGTTTTTTGTAATCATAAACAAAGACTAATCCCTCAAGTTTGTTGTTATTTGTTTGTTAATAGCATTTGTGATCCTGATTACCCTCTATATAGGGTTGATGGTTGTTGCAATTTCTATGGAAATCTTAGTACAGAGAATCAACATGCATTTTTTAATGGAGCTAGGAAATTAATACCTAATTGTCATGGGGCTTATTATTTAAACCTTACTTGCTAGAATTACTACTTACATGTAACGTCACAATAATCGAGAATAAATAATGAATATGTTATTTTTCTCTCTCTATTTTAAATATTCAAGCATTATCTTGTGTTGTATTCTTTTTATTTCGAGTGAGATGTTTAAATAACTTGGATTCTAGCTTAAGGTTATGCAGCAATTGGATTCTAAAGAAATGGACCATTATTTTAACATCCAAAATTAAACTTCATTAAATTAAAATATCAATTACATCCACATTTGGTCATCGGAGTTAAATATGACTTCGCCGGAACTTTCACTTTTCTCTCAGGCATTTCGTCGAACATCTCCCTCGCTTCAACCAAATCTCAAAGGTAATGGACGCATAACGACCGTTATCTCGCTAGGTTTAATTGTATCATTTTTTGGACTATGGGGGGTATTTTGATCCAAGGTCGAGACCTCTACTTCAAGGGTGCATCTGCAGCTTAACCCTATAAATATTTTCATCCACATTTGGTCATGGGAGTTGAATATGACTTCGCCGGAACTTTCACTTTTCTCTCAGGCATTTCGTCGAACACCTTCCTCGCTTCAACCAAATCTCGAAGGTAACGGACACGTAACGGCCGTTATATCGCTGGGTTTAATTGTACCATTTTTTGGACTATGGGGGGTATTTGATCCAAGGTTGAGACCTCTACTTCAATGGTGCATCTGCACCTTAACTCTATAAAATATTTTCGTTACTAACACTATTAAGATCCAACCCAAATTATCAACAAGTTATCAAAATCCTGAGTTTCTCATAATTCAATCATGAGTTTCTTGTTTTCCTACACATCAAAATCCCCTTTATTAAATACATTAATATGAAAGTAATAGATAATGCTTGAAAATTCAAAATAAAGAAAAAAAGCAAAAAACAAATTTATTAACTTTTATTGTGATGTTACATGTTTAGTAAGGACACATTATCTCTAGAACTCTTTCCCCATACCCAGGGTAACAGTTAGGGCTATATTTTGCCTTGGCTTCATCAACAAATGCATAAAAACTATCTCCTTTACTAAGAGCAATATATGAACTACAACAATCACGTGACACTGAATCCAAAGCACTTTGGTCATTGCATAAGGCCTTAAGAATCAATTGACAACAAGATACAGAGCCTATTTTGTTATTGTCGCAAATATCGGTTTTTTTATTTGCTGAAGCAAGTGTTGAACTTGTCGATTCGATCTGACGATGCGCTTGAGCTTCATTCACTATTACTCCACTAACAACGAGAAAAAATAGGATTCGGATCATGGTATTCAACTATAGATCGAATTGAAATATTTGAAGTATAATGTTTTGTGAAATGTTGAATGTTGTACGTACTTATAATAATTTGGCGAAACTAGATGGTTTTAATGCGTTTCAATTCAATTTAATTCTATTAGTTGAAACCCACGAAACATTTAATTATACACTCTCTTAAGTCTTAATATCATATGATATGAGCAAGCATGCACCGCATATATATGTAACCGTAAATATATAATTAAATTAAGCACATGTGAGCTTAATCTAATTATCTATTTTTGTCAAGGCAAAACCCATCTCAAACAACAACAATGAGCTCTTAAATTATTAAGTGTCAGTAACGAAAATATTTTATATTTATAAAAAGTTACAAACAATATTTTTATATATGTATTTTCTAAATAGTGGATTTAAATTCATCGACATGTTATATCTTGTCGATGACATTTAATTTATGGTATCTTAGTTTAATAGAAATATAAATTAAAAATATAAAAAATATTTTATAATTAACCATTCAAAACACAAGAAGCAGTTCCAATTCCTCGATTCAAAATTGTAATTTTCTATCAAATTTTAAACAAATAAAATCCATCCCTCATGTTCAAAATTCAACCTCAATAAACAATCCAAATACAACCCAAAAACATCCCATATACTAACAAAATAAGATAACATATATTGCAACAGTTGGTTGCATAATCAAAACCAATGCACGTTACTTAGAACACATATGTTTCATTGTTAAAATACGATTTTATAGAGAGGAAAAAAAAAAGAAAAAAGACCTAGAAAGAACCCCTGAATGCACAACAAAGCATACTAAGGGTCGAGCCTCATTAAAACCTTGTTATGGAAAACCCCATGAGAAAAGTCATAACAAGGAAAAAGAGTACTCGTCTACAAACCACAAAAAACATAAGCAAAGCAACCAAATCGGCAACGTGGGGGGGGAGAATTTCAGGAACTCCGGCCTAACCATTGCCCCTAAGCAATCCCGGACCCCCTGCACCGCAAAGAAACAAAAAAGAAACGTAAACTTGTGCGACCAACAAGTGACGAAATAAAATAAGTAAAGAGGGCCAAAACGCCCATCACCAGCTCCACAATGACAGTTCAGCTGATCATCAAACAAACTCGACACCAATGGAGAAGGGATACCATCGCGGAGAAACCAAACGAGCACGATCACCATGACCCCACACATATGTTTCATTGTACATTTATTAAAAAATGTTATAGACAATTTTTCATAATTCAGTCATGATTTTCTTATTTTCCGATATATCAAAATCCCCCATTTTTAATGAAAGCCGCATTTGTGGACGAGGAGGCCAAGGCGTAGTGTACAAAGGTATGTTATCCGATGGCACAATTGTGGCAATAAAAAAACTAAAGAAGGTTGATGAAAATCAAGTTGAGCAGTTCATAAACGAGGTTGTGTTAGAGCTGTTAAAATGGGTCAAAATGGGCCCATTTTGACAGCTCTTATTATGACTTGTTTTCAATTCATTGACATTAATTACTATCTAAAGTCAATAAATGAATTTTTATTACTAGACTAACACGTCCCCAAAGGGACACCAAGCGGTGCGACCTCCTGTATGTGAACAGTGAGGTCTCGGGTTCAAACCCCATTGCTTCCCCTCCCCAACTCCCCCAAGTCAAAAAAAAATACTCGACTAACACAAATTTAATTTAAGTCTTGATAAATTGTAATATACCATTTCGGAGTTTTGAATATTTATGATCATTTGGTACCACTCAAATTATTTACCTTATTTGTGCTTGTTGGTATTTTACGATTATTTGACGGGTATTTTCGCAAGTATTTCACAGGTATTTTTCGCGGGTAAATAAGTTTCGTGGGTATGAATTGTAAGTATCCAAACTCATACCCACGATGCGTCTGATCTACCTTGCAATTTTGTCAAAGTAGCAGATTTTGGACTTTCCTTGAAGAATTAAAAAGATTAGCTACCTGGACATGTTTGGAAAGATTAGCAGATTTTGGACTTTCCAAAGTAAATATAAATCCAATTATTAACTAGTGCAGTCCATTTAAAAGAAAATCTGCACAGGCCCAACCAAACAATACTGACTTGGCCCAAAGACTCAAACCCAACACTCTAGCCCTAAATTCATTTTCCTCCTTCCCTTCTTCTCAAACACGCACACGACTCACACACACAAAACCCCTCTCTCTGACTCGACTCTGCCTCCCTCTGCTCTCTCTCAAACCTCCCGGCGACAGCAACCCGTGGCCGCCGCCGTTCTCCGCCCAACTACTCCAGACCCGACTCAACACCGCAATCACTCAACAAAGCCAACAATGACTCAAGACTCCATTTTTTTCAACATGTTTCTAATCATTCTTCTACCCTTTTCTTTTCTTTCAAAAACACTCATGCTTGTATGTAAACATATATATTCACACATTGTTCTTATGTATAAAACATCATGTTACTTTATTGAAATACACATATGCATATATATCGATGGGATGATGCAATGAATGTGTGTTTTTGGGAAAATTTGGAGTGTTTCAAGTATGAAGCATAAAATGGATGCTTTAAACATGCAGCAACACAAATAATGGAGTTGAAAGAGTTAAACCTTGAATAGTTTTGGCTACTAATATCATCCTTTGAAATAGTCGGATTTCTGCAGACTGCGTTCATGCACATTGAAAACCCCCCCCCAAAAAACAAGATATTTTGCTGTAGTAACAGTTTTATTACCTGTACCATCTTTGGTCTCTTGATAAATGACACGCTGCTGCAGCTTCAATCATCCGAAACATCGAGCCTGCAACCAATTTGGTGTAATGTTTCCAATTCAGCAGTTGTGTTAGGATATGGAGAAATTCTTGGCTAACATTCAGCAGTTGTATTACTATTCTTTAAATTAATTAATTAAACTAATTATAAAGTCTAATTAATATAAGAAGGCAGCCCATTTTAATTAAATGGTGATAGCCCAAACATAAACATATGCAGCCCATCTTTTAATAAAATCAGAGGCCCAACATAATTAAATAAACATGAGCCCAACTCAATTAAATCAAGAAGCCAGCCAATTTAATTAAAAATCGGCCCATCATAGGCCCAACTTCAACCCTATTTCCCTTCTCTCTCCTTTCTTTCACAGCTGCGCCGAACTCGGAGGAAACAGCCTCCACACCGCCTCCGCCTTCCTCCTTGGCGACGGCGAGGTGCCGCCGCGTCCCTCTCTCGCTCCGATTGACAGCAACAAAGCCGTCGTCGGAGCCCTAGCCTCAACACCACCGACCGCCGCCCCCTGACCTCCAGTCCAGCCCTCTGCAACCCCAGCCCAGTCCATCTCCCTCTGATCTCATCCCTCTGTTTCCGGCGAGCAGCAGCGGAAGCCGCCCCTCCACCGACTCACACACATACACAACAATCAAGCCTCGACACAGCAAGTTCAAAAAGTTAAAGCTTCAAGATTCTTCATTTATCATTTAAAAAAAGTCATACTTCATGTAAAATATATAAACTCTGTTCATTTGTATATACAAATATATATGTTGAAATGATGCTATGAATGTGTGTCTCTTTTTCTTTACTTGACTCAATTAAAACTCAAGAAATTGGCATAAGGATTTAGGAGAAAGACCTTTTAGAAAGGTTTCAGCTGGATCAGTAAATTTATGAATGCAATTTCAATGTCATGACTCGTAAATTTGAAAATTCTCACCATTGCAATCCATGTGCAATGACCAGAGTTCCTAATAAGGGATAGAGTTAATTTCTTAAAATCATAATCCACTAATGCTTTAATTGAATCATATTCGTCATATTAATAAACAATTATTGCCTAATATCAATGTCTGTAAAAATAGAAATCTAAATGCAAGTGTGAAATTCGTCCAAAAAACTTGCATGCTGATCACATCTAAATCTGGGCGTTCCAATTTTTTTCCGAAATTAAACTGCAATTGAAAGAACAAAAATATAAGAAAACTTTATTATATTCTCACATTTACTAAACCCAAATTAAAAAAATAAATAATAGACAGACTATAATATTTAATGTTTATATTTTTATATTAAGTTGTCGTCTGTAATTCTTCCATCGGTAGTCCGTTGGAGTATCCTGTTAGTAAAAGTGAGTTGAGAGATAGCCTTTGTGTAGGCAGATACAAAATACAGTGTGATATTTTTGTTGTACTCATCCTTTTGAGATTCTCTAATATATCGCTGTGGGTCCGTGGACGTAGACAATTTGGCCAAACCACGTTAAAAATATCGGTGTTATTTTTTCTTCGTTTCATATCAGTCGATATTTAAAATATTGTGTCACACTAGATCCAGGGCGGAATTAGTTGCGTCTAATTTCCCAACAACTGGTATCAGAGCCAGATTGGTGGCGAAAATATTTTTTCTTACGCTGGTACTATTCACGTGAGCTAGGTTGGTGGCGAAAATACTTTAGTTATGAGCCAGAATCAATTTTCAGGCTCAATTCCTAAATGTTTGGGAAATGAATTTTCTTTAAGAAATCTTTATCTAGACTCCAACATGTTGAATTCAAGCATACCTTCAAGCTTATGGGGCCTAAAAGATTTGAAATATCTAGACTTGTCATCAAATTCATTAAATGGGTTTTTACCTCAAGAGATAAGTAACTTAGGAGCAGCAATACATATAAACCTATCGATGAATCAGTTGTCAAAGTCTATTCTTAGCATTATTGGGAAGTTGCATAATTTGATTAATCTGTCTTTGGCAAATAATAGACTAGAAGGTTCTATTCCTGTGTCAATGGGAAGCATGATAATTTTGGCAAATCTCGATTTGTTATACAACAACCTCTCTGGTTCAATTCCAAAGTCTTTAGAAGAACTTCAACACCTCGACTACTTTAATGTCTCTTTCAATAGTTTAAGTGGAGAAAATGACTGCACTTGGTCTTTGAACTACAAACGAAACAAAGCACTAAAGATGTTTAGAATACATAGCCAAAGCGAAAAGTACCGTTATCTATATCTATTATGCATGCGCATAACGTTTGTTAATTACGATTATAAAAAAATTCACAACTATGAGCACTTAAATTATTAAGTGTCAAAATCAAAAATATTTATATTTTTCAAAAAATAAAAATAAATTTTATACTTGTATTCTATGGCTAAATAGTGTATTAAAACTCAACATGTTATATCTTGCCGATTACATGTAACAGAAGCATAAATTAGAAATAGAAAAAATAATTTATAATTATCCATTTAAAACACAATATGTAATGAAAATTTAAATTGGCAACAAGCAGTTCCAATTATTCGATTCAAACTTGCCTAATGAACAAAATATATAATACTAATGAACAAAATATATATAGGAGCGCGCTCCAGTGAGACTCCCTATTTTTCGTGTAACATGAGTACAATGAATAAAATATATAATACTAATGAACAAAACATATATATCTAATGAACAAGATGTATATATTGATGATAAAAAAATTAAAAAAAAAATCGTAATGTATAAGACATATATACTGATGAACAGGGCTGTATATACTGATGAACAATGCAGTATATACTGATGAATAACACAATTTAAAATATTCTACTCCCTCCAGGATTCGAACCCTGCAAAAAAAAAAATCACCCTCCAAATACAATATCAGCCATAAGATTGATAAAATAAATGCATCAGATCGTGCCCTAGATCTTACACTATTTTAAGGTTATTTTATAGTATTATATATTTATGAGAATATATTATTCATTAGATATTACACTAAATCTATGTGATATATATCTATAGCTATTGCTAAGGCTTATAAATAAATTATCTAATGAAAGTAATAAATTAATAGATTTTCTAAAATAATAGATTATTAAATAAAATAACATTAATTACACGTACAACGTACATTCTTTCTGTTAGTACAAGTAAAAGTGAATGAAAAATGTTGCTGCGTTATCATGTGGCGCACCAAAATTGTTAATCATGAATACGTCCATTAATTTGTAGTCTCTTTAAGTGACTGCGTTATCATGTCTTCCATTAATTTGTATGGACGACTTGTCTCAAAAGCCACACCCATCAAGACTCTCAAGTCAACCAAGTCTTCCATTAATTTGTGTATATATATGTGATGATTATTGGATGCACTTATTAGCTACTTAATTATCATAATACAATCATAATTTGCAGCCATGGAGAAAAAGCTTCATTGCATATTTGCTTATGCATTCCTAATCACCATAACCTTCCAAATGCTTTCTTCTGAAGCCAAACAACCTCTAAGCCTTGCAACTGATCAAACTGCCCTTCTTTCACTCAAACATACATCTCTTTTACTTGCAACTAATTGGACCAACTCCACCTCCGTCTGCACCTGGATTGGCGTCACTTGCAGCTTCCGCCACCACAGAGTAGCTGCCTTGAATCTCTCCAACATGGCTCTCTCCGCCACCATTCCACCACAGTTCGGACGCCTCTCCTTCCTCGTCTCCCTCGACCTCTCCAACAACCTTTTCTATGGAGATTTGCCACACCAACTCTCTCTCCTTCGCCGTTTGAAGTTCATATCTCTCCGACTCAACAACTTCACCGGAGACATCCCTCCGATGTTGGGTCAGTTACCAAAATTAGAGTACTTGAATTTACGCAACAACAGCTTCATAGGTTCCATCCCAAAGTCGCTCTCGAACCTCACAAACCTACAATTTCTTGACTTAACTTACAATTCTCTAACACTACAAGAAATATTAGTATTTGTTACAAACTTATGTGACAAAATCAAATTTTGTTACATTAGTATATTTTATGTGAGGAAACTTAATATCATCACAAAAAAATAAAAAATGGGGTCATTTTTATAATTATCTCAAAGTAAAGTCCTCATAAGCAAAAGTTAAAACTAAACCTCTTCCCAAAATTCCCTCATTCTTCGCAGCGTGACTTCAAAAAATGAAAGCAATTATCTTTCAATCTCTTCTGAATCTCTTTTCAATCCTCTCTCAATTTAAAAACATATTGTCGATTGATTTGTCTGGTTCAGATTCTTCATGGAAGAGTATCAACCAGCTTTTTTAGGTAATCTCTCTCTCGATCATGCAGTGATAGTTGCTCGATCTATTATTTGTATATCGTTGCCTCTAATATCATTTTTCCTCCTACATTTCTCCTAATTTTATTTTTATTTTTATATCATCCAGTGATATATCACTCTCGATTTCCGAATCTGAGGCTCTTCTTCTTTATGGTAATTTGAGGCGCTTTGAGTGTGGAAATTGCTGTTTGTTAAGTTTTTTTTGGTGGCTTTTGTTGTAAGTTTCTCCGAGCGTTGATCTGCTTTCTATGTGTTAATGTGGATGTCAAATTATTTATTTCGTGTTGTTTGAAAAATTGAAGTCATAAAACAGGATTTATTTGCTCGGATTTTAAATTAACTCTTGTTGGTGATTTTGAGTTGTGAATTGGTAGAGTGTCTATTTTCTTTATTATTTAGTTAGTAACCAGGCGGTGAAGAAAGTAGGAATGGTCATTTGCAAGGTTCTTCATTAACCAATAATGAACAAGGTCTAGTTCTATGGGATGGCACTAGTAGTCTTTCTTTCCTACTGAAAATTGCGCCTTTCAGTTCTTATTGTTGTCAAATTACAACATTAGAGTTCTCCTAATGAGCATGAGTTTTCCAGCTTGCAAAATCATTTATATCATGGTTCGCACTCCACAATCAAAGATAACTTGCACAATATAAGTTTATTTGCTCTTATATCCATCTTAGAATTTATTGCGCTTATTATTCTTGTTTTGGGTTTGGTAAATTTCAGAGAATTGGTACGGTTTTGGTTTGGCTGAGCTGCTGGAATCTGGGGAAAGCCATATAACAACAAGGGTGATGAGAACTTTTGGGTATATTTGCCTTTTGAATTTCTGATATCTTTTTTATTGTAGTTTTCCCTCATAATAATCATGTGCTTTTGTTAATTTCAGTTACGTGGCTCCTGAATATGCAAATACTGACTTGCTGAATGAAAAAAGCGACATATACAGTTTTGGTGTTCTACTTCTTGAAGCTGTCACCGGAAGAGATCCAGTAGATTACACACGTCCAGCCAATGAGGTGCTAATTTAATTACTTATATACGATAAGCATAGCTAGTAAATTCTTAGTAAATCGGGATGTATGCCACTCCAGACAGAGTGACCGGGAAGCTGGCCACCCCCTTCGAGTAACAATATCAATAATTGTGTCTGTGGCAGGTTAATCTTGTCGAGTGGCTTAAAATGATGGTAGGGAACAGTAGAGCAGAGGAAGTTGTGGGCTCTAGCCTTGAAGTCAGGCCTACTACCCGTGCCCTCAACATCTCTTACAGTTCTGGAAAATTGTGAAAAATTTGAGCCCAACTCCAAGGTATACTTGGATCATTATATCTTTGAAAGTTTTAGTTGCAATTGTTTACACTAGTATGCATCTATTTTGTGTTTCAGTGCTGAATGTCCAAGACGATCACAAATTTGAGAGTAGTACTGGTTTATTGGATACTCATGTTTCTACTCCTCAAGATCAAGGACTATCTGGTAGAAACTTCTTCCCCTTCGCACACATACTACCCTGTAAATAACAGTGACTCTGCAGTGTCCTTTGAAGCTTTTTTGGTGAGAGATCGAACTTCAGATTATGTCGAAAATGGTTTGTCTCAACCTCAAAACAGAGCAGCATTTAGAATGAGTGCTCTGTAGGTAAGGAGATTGAACTTTTATGTGTGTATATAATTATATTTTATTCAGCTCAGTATTTGGAATCCTTCTAGTTCATTCAAAGTGTTTCATATTGTAGATAAGTTCCCTTCCTTTATGCCCAAATCAAGCACCGGACCCGGTATACAAGAAAACTCTAGCAGGTTAGTTCTATGCATACAGACTAGAAAATGATTTCCAACTGTTTGCAAGTTCTGTTCTTTTACTCAATGTTGATGACATTGATTTCTATGAGAATACAATCTAAATTCCGTTTACTACATGTGCAGCTTGCTGGATGTTTTTGCTAATCTAAGTTCCGGAAGAACTACTACCAATTTTGTATCATTCGGGCTATCAAGTTCTGGAAATATGACTTCTGGACTCAGTTCATCAACCAGTAATCCATCTGCGAATAATTCACAAGGTTCTCTATTCGGTGGTGCCAGTAAATCTTTTGTGCCTGCTGTTGGAGCAGACACAGACTGCATTCTCTCCACCTTCACCTAGAAAGCAACACGTGCGAGACACAGAATTGGGAAGCTCCTATTGTCTGGGTTATGTTTATAGTGTATGAAAATGTGCTAAATATGTTTAAACTGCATCGATTATGATTAGAGTTTCATTGTTTTGAACTCATGTGATCTTTATTAACATGCATTTCGGTGTAGGTGATTACATTTGTATTCTACGTTTTTTTTAGCTCTTAAATTTTATTGTTTATTTTAGTTTTTTGAGAAGCCTCTTATTTTTTTTATTGTTGCCCATATACGTTTTAAAATCAGCGATCAGAAGGTTTTTGTGAGGAAAATTAAGACTATTTGTGAGGAATTTTTTTCTCACAATTAGAGTTTTTGTGATGAAAAAATAAGACTATTTGTGAGGAATTTTTTCCTCATATAAGCATGAGACTCTAATGTGAGGAAATTACATTTTCGTCACATAATATTATATGTGAGGACCCTATCGTGACGACGTTGTGACGAATTTTTTTTCCTCACATAAAGTCATATGTGATGAAAATATACCCTTTTGTAACAAAAAATTTCATTGCAAAAACTCTTTTTTTTTGTAGTGTAAGTGGAGAAATTCCAAAAGAGTTTGGGAGACTTCAAAGTCTACAAACTCTATCAGTTCAATTCAATCATTTGTCGGGTGCTATACCATCAGCCATATTCAACATCTCGACCCTTGTAGCTATAGCATTGAGAACCAATGAATTGAGTGGAAGTCTTCCAACAGACATGTGCCGTAATCTTCCATTTCTTGCTGGGATTTATCTTTCTTACAATCAGCTGAGTGGCGCGATTCCCACAAATCTATCCCAATGTTTACGGCTTGAGGTGTTGGGCCTCTCTTACAACTCTTTTAGTGGGGAGATACCTTCTGAAATCGGCTACTTAACATCTCTTCAGAATTTAGCTCTTGGTGGTAACAATTTGAATGGTATGGTTCAAGTTCTTATCACATAAATTTGTGCAAATCAGATTTTATTAGTTTCATGACATTTTTTTTGCCAGGAATACTACCACATGAGATTGGTCATCTTCAGAGTATGGTTACTTTTTCTGTTCAAGATAATAAGATTGCGGGCTCAATTGATTTCAATATTTTCATGAATATGTCTTCTCTGCAAAACATATATCTACACCGCAACAAATTCACGGGGAACCTTACAAGGGATGTCGTGAATATTACCATGCTAATAGAGTTAGAGCTCGATGAAAACCATTTTACAGGTACAACAGAGTAATTTTCATGTAAATTGTCTGTTTAGCCACAATATGTGTTTTTGAAATCTCATGTTTTGCAGGGCTTATTCCCACTGAATTTGGCCAACTTTACCATTTGGAGACATTAGACTTATCATTGAACAGCTTGAGCGGTTCGATTCCACATGAGCTCTTTAACATTTCAACTCTTCGGATTCTTTCACTTCTCGGCAATGCTCTGTCAGGGGTTCTTCCAACCCATTTATGCCATGCCTCTCCCTTTCTTGAAGAAATTTATCTTGGCGTAAATTCCATCAGTGGAGCAATACCCAACTCCATCTCTAACTGTTCTCAACTCACAATTCTCTCACTTTTTGAAAACAAATTCAGTGGTTATATACCTACTCATCTCGGCAACCTAAGACTTCTCCAAATTCTTGAACTGAACAACAACAATCTTACCCAGGCACCATCTTCTTCCTTCATTACTTCATTGACAAATTGCAAGTCTCAAACTTATTTGGATATTTCTGATAATCCTCTAAATGGTGTCATTCCAGCTTCTGTCGGGAACTTATCTTCCTCACTCGAAAGATTCTATGCCTACAACTGCAAATTCAGTGGCAGCATTCCTGTTGAAATAGGCAATCTAAGCAATATGATGGAACTGGGTTTATCTAGGAATGAGTTATCTGGTAATATTCCACTAACTATAAGCCATTTGCATGAACTTCAAGGATTACAGCTGCTTAATAACAGGTTGGGAGGCTCTATTCCACATGCTATATGTGATCTATTCCGCCTCAATACTTTAGTTATGAGCCAGAATAAATTTTCAGGCCCAATTCCTAAATGTCTGGGAACTGTCTCTTCTTTAAGACATCTTCTTCTAGACTCCAACTTTTTGAATTCAAGCATACCATCAAGCTTATGGGGCCTAAAAGATGTGATCACTCTAGACTTGTCCTCAAATTCATTAAATGGTTCACTACCTGTAGAGATGAGTAACTTAGGAGCAGCGATCTATATAAATGTAGCAATGAATCAGTTGTCAAAGTCTATTCCTAGCACTATTGGGAAGTTGCAGAATTTGATCAATCTGTATTTGGCAAATAATAGACTAGAAGGTTCTATTCCTGTGTCTATGGGAAGCATGATCAGTTTGGCAAATCTCGACTTGTCGTACAACAACCTCTCTGGTTCAATTCCAAAGTCTTTAGAAACACTTCAACACCTCGACTACTTTAATGTCTCTTTCAATAGTTTAAGTGGAGAAATTCCTAATGAAGGTTCTTTTAGAAACTTCACTACGGATTGTTTTAAGGGTAATGAGGCATTGTGTGGAATCCCCAAGTTCCATGTCCAAATTTGCTCTTCAATTTCTAATCACAGATCAAAGAGAAAGAAGGTGGAACGAGCTTCATTTATTGTTTTCGGGGTTGTGGCTTTCATCTCAGTTGTTTCTTTGGCCTTTATAATTGTAAGAAACAAAAGGAAAGATAAGACGACTAGCAGAGAAGTTGATGAGCTGAAATCCATTGTGCCAGAAAGAATCTCTTATTATGAACTGCTGCAAGCAACAGAAAGATTCAATGAAAGCAATTTACTTGGCACCGGGAGTTCTTGCTCTGTTTATAAGGGAATTCTTAACAATGGGAAGGATATCGTTGTCAAGGTGTTTAATATGCAGCTAGAAGGTATTTTGAGAATATTTGATGTCGAATGTGAGATACTACGTAGCATTCGACACAGGAATCTGACAAGCGTCATAAGCAGTTGCTCCAATGAAGAGTTCAAGGCATTAGTACTTGAATATATGCCAAAGGGAAACCTTGAAAAATGGTTATATTCCCACAACTATTACTTGAATATGATGGAAAGATTGAATATAATGATTGATGTTGCATCTGCTTTGGAGTATCTTCACCACGGTTATTCAATGCCCATTGTCCATAGCGACTTGAAGCCTAGTAATGTGCTGTTAGATGAAGACATGGTTGCCCATGTAAGCGACTTTGGGATAGCAAAGTTGTTATGCGATGGAGATAGCTTTGTGTTAACCAACACGCTAGCAACATTCGGTTACATCGCTCCAGGTGAAGTTTCTCTAAATATATCGATTGCACTTCACTTTCAATCAATTAATTGTGTCTTCCTTACTGCACATATCATGATTTTTGTTGTTCCAGAGTATGGCTTGGAAGGGCTAGTTTCAACAAGGTGTGATGTGTATAGCTACGGGGTGGTGTTGATCGAAACTTTTACGAGAAAAAGGCCTAGTGATGATATGTTTTGCGGAGATATGAGCTTAAAGAGATGGGTAGAACTCTCACTTTCGGAGATCCCGGATGAAGTGATAGATGCCAACTTAGTCATGAATTTGGAGGAAGAATTGATTGACAAGAATATGCAGTGTGTATCATCCATACTTGAATTGGCTCTGAAATGCTCTGCCAACTCTCCCGGGGATAGAATCAACATGAAACTAGCACATGCAGAGTTGCAGAAAATCAAACATCGATTTTCCCGATGAAATTCAAGTAAGCTATTTTAAAGTTCTATGTTATTTCTAAAAGCATATTGATATCCCAAATTTCTATGGCAAAATTAACTAATGAAGTCTTCTTCATTTGGTGGCTTTGATGAGACATGCAGTGGATAGTTGTGAGGTGGATGACATAAAGAATGGAAAATGTTGTTCTTTATTATTACCATGGAAGGTATGCTATATGTGGAATAATTGTGTCTCTGTTTCTTCCTATGCTTTATCCAGTAGTATTCTATCTTTTCAAGACCTTTGTTCTTGTGTTTTACTTTCTAGTTATTCCAGAGATGCCGTGCAGGTCATATGTATTAATGATTAATGATAATTTAATTATGTACTCTTATTAATTTGTTGTCTTAATGCGAAAGTAAAATGTAATATACTACTAAGTAATATGGGTTGGATTTTGAACATGCATGTTGTATATGGGCTGGATTGTATTTGTTGATAATTTGGGTTGCCAATTTAACTTTTTGTTACATATTGTGTTTTGAATGGATAATTATGAAATCATTTAATTTTTTCTAATTTGGGTTGGCACCACGTATTGCCACATATTAAGTGAATAACGCCACATAGGAAAATTTCGACTTTGGATTTGACTGGAAAAACCGTCATGGGAAAATTAGGAAAAATCAATAGTTGGGGGGGTTTTTTGTGGGAAGTTCAAAGTTTGAGGAAAAAAATGAAAAATGACTATAGTTTAAGGATTTAGAGCGAATAAGCCCAAATAATAAATAATAGTATAAATTAAAAAATGATTATTTTTTAATCTTTGAAACTTTTATTCCGAAGCGCGGATTTTGCATTGGAATACCTTGGAAGCCCTCTATCACGTATCACAATTTTGGTGTGCCACATGGACAAAATAATATGTTTACTTAGAGAATTATATATATTAACGCTAATAACCTATAATGGGTTGTTGTTAGAATGGCCCACGGTGCTGTTATTAATATTAATTAACCTAAAATAAAACCTAATTATTAATTTTAAATTGAGTTTATTAATCTCCCTCCGTCCTATTACAAATACCTCACTTTTCATAATGGAATGTCCTATTACAAATGTCTCATTTCATTTTGTGGGAATGATCACATATAGCCCTTTTTGTTAAAACATAAGTTTTATAGCCCTAGTCTATAATAAATAAGTTATATAGCCATTTTAGGCTTAAAAGATTATAATACCCTTTGACTTTTTTGTAACTTCGAGTACTCGATGGTGTACTCGATGACACCACCGAGTACACCATCGAGTACTCGATGATGTACACGATGGTGCCATCGAGTAATGAAAAAAATGAAGTTTTTCTATAATACTATCGAGTAATCGAAGTATTCGATGGTGTACTGTAATGCCCCGCTCTTTTAAATACATATTAGATTAAATATGTGCATTAGTTATAAAATTCTTTTAATTATTTATTGTGATTATTTTGTTCAGATAATATTATTTCAGCAAAAGTCTGTATAAGAGATACAGAGCTGCGATTTAATATTCAATCATGAATCAAACCAATAATTAAATTATTGGTTTAGCTACACATTGAAACTTTGCATTACCAGTTGATTGATTCAATAGTATTAGAAATTTTAGATTTATAATCGATTTCATAAATCGTGTTATTTAAATCGAATTGTTAGAATTATAACTTGAGCGTATGTGAATAATAATTTTATTATTACATGTTATGCGTGTTTAGTATTAAGTCGTGAATTAATTCCGACTTTCACGTATTAAATCCCAAGATTGAGGATTTAATTTATATAAATACGACAAGTATTTAATTAGCAGGAATTGGAAAATTATTACAGAAACGAATAAGAACTAGGAGAAACTAGATCACGGAAAATCAAAATCCTACTACACGTATGTCTCGATTTTTCATCCAACACATCAATTCCTACACTATTCCACCTTCTCCTTCAACGCAACATCATACTGCAACAAGTTTTTCAAGGTCTCAATATCTTCCATGCAATCCAAAAAGCCAAGATATGAGGAAAAGAAGATCACGAAAGAAACAAAATTTTCAAAGATTGCATGCTCAACCTTCCCCTCCAATTCAAGATTTCTGATTTCAAAGATTTGCAGATTTCTAGCAAATCTTATTTTTTTCAAAAGTGTAGATTTGCAGCTGACTTTCCTTCCAACTCCCTACACAAATTTCAACCTTCATAATTTCCATTGTCTACGGAATCCACTTATAAATACATAGCATATCAGTTAACACACAGCTCACTCCACTAGCAAGAACCACACCCGTGCAGAGAAAGTGAAGCCAACAAGCTTCAAAACAAACTTTGCATACTTCTTAAGCTCAAGTGAGCTCCCTTCGCCAGGCTATTTCTTCGCCGACCGGCCACTAGGCTCTGAACCGAGAACGTGTACTCGTTCCTCCATCTTCAGGCTACCAAACCCAACAATCGAAAGGCCAAAGCCTTCTCTATATTTTCCTGGCCAAAAGCCGCAATATCCTTCGGAGGCCAACGTCGAATTCCCGACTTAGCCACCGGCCAACTTACGGCTTTCGTTTCTCACTATCCTTACGACGAAAAAGGATTGAGAAAACACCGTTGTGTAGCCTGATCTACCTCGCACGAGGAAGACTAAGTCGTAGACCTTCGCGGCTAAACACCATCGCGGAACGACGACCAGAAAACCCCCGACGAACAACTTCCATTAGTGCTCACTTGGACAAGGGTAAGTTGACGCCCTTATTTCGATGCATTCCCGTTTCTATTATATTATGGGAAATTTCTGGGGTATATATGGGAGTGTGGTAAATATTTGTACAAAGTTTCATGTTATTTGAACTTCGTTTACCACCCTTTTAAAATTTGAGAAGTCTACTGCCCGTATCTGTTGAAACTGTCGTGAGGCAGATGATTAGGTTAATTATTTCAGTAACCATATGTTGATATTTAGCTCTCAAATTTTTATTGTATGAAGATATATGTGTTAGCTATCTTCATATAAAATTTGAGGTTATTCCGGTAACGTTTGCTATTTTTTCAAAAATCTGGACTTTCAGTTGGCAGAAACTGCCGAATCTGGTAGGCGATGGGAAAATCGCTATATCTCTTAAACTACTTGGAGTTTTTCAACATACTTTTTTTTCAATTAAACTAGACTCAAAGAGGTTTCTATTGATATAAAATTCGACTCCATACGAGTTCGGAGTAAAAGCAGTTTATTAGTTGAAGTTGAATCTATACAGTTTTGTTGAGATGGAAATGATTCAAAATAATTCCTATTAAGGATTTTAAAGTTTTATTGTTGATAAAATATCACTTTTAGATTATAAATGAGCTATGGATGTGTATATATATATATTGGTGATTGGCATTATTAAATGGGGAAAAGGAAAACGTTTTATGTTTATAGAATTATTCTTTATTTATAATAGATAAATAAATGAATAATATAAAATGGAATTTCCTACATCCTCAAAGGTACATGAAATATTTTGATAAAGGAAGAACGATTGTATATGAGTTAGATATAGTCGTTTAAGGAAATATGGGTAGTTAGAGAAATGAGTGAATAGTGATTCACTGCATTTGTTGTTATCTTTTCTATTATTCACTCGAACACATGTTTTCGTGTTATCAAAGGTTCAAATAAACAAAAGCGTCTGAGTAACCTATCGCGCTAAGGAAAGAGAATCATTGTCTTAAGTAGCAAAACACTGCAATCAGGTGGGCATTACTTTTACTATACGTATATAGAGATCCCCTGCGTGTCGTAGGCCTCTTATACGAATGAATGCATGAGATGATTTAACTGTTAATTTCAGTTTCATATATATATCAAATGAGTTTAAATGTTACGTTCAAGCAAGTTATTTCATGACAAAATCTTTGAGTTAAAGTTATTTCAAGTATTGTCTTGCCATAAAATGTTTAAATTTTAGTATGATATCTATCTGCTTTGGCTTTGCCAATGATGCAATCGAATTCGGGTCCTGAGCAGTTGATAGCTATCCTGCCTTGACTAGTGTACACCAGTGACCGTGAGTCATCTAGCGGGTTGGCCGGTCAAGTGACCGTGAGAGGTGGCCACCTCTCCGGCACACAGTTCCAGATATGATAGATTACAAGAGAACTTAGACTGCAGACGAACTTTAAGAATCACAAATGAACTTAGTAAGCTTGGGCCTTTTTAGCGAAAAACTCCCTTGCTGTACTGTTTATGATGGCATGACAATTTACAGTTTTTGAAGCATGTATTTTTATACCTAGGCATACGTGCCCACTGAGTGCTTTTGTACTCAGCCCTGCATATGTTTTCTAAATGTGCAAGTTGAGCTGATGTGATGATGGTGCTGCAATGAGCGGAGTCTCCAGGGTTGTTAATAAATAGTTAACCTGTCTAGAATATGTCTTCATACATATGTCTAGCTACTTTCCGCTGCAAGATGTTGTTGATGTTATAGTATGTTATGTCATACTTTGAGTCTTAAGAGAATGGTTTCATATGATGTATAACTTGATTAATGATATTAATTAAGTTTTATGCTGTCTTTCATAGACTATTTTCAATTGAGTATTCATGAATAAAAATGACGAGTTTTATTAAGATGAGTAAGTTTTACGGCTATAAATGACGCCCCTTTTCTTCCCCTTCTTCTTTAACCCCATCCCTAGTCGTAGATCACTCGGCTTAACTATCCTTAGTTAGGGCGGGCTGTGACAAAGTGGTATCAGAGCGAAGGAAAGCTCTGAATTATAAGTCTTGAGTTTAGTCTAGAATGAGTCACTAGACTAATAGTTATTAACAACCGTGAGCTCAGCGCACCATCACACCAGACTCAACGAGGTATGTAAAATTTCAAAGTTTATTTGACATTAAATTTTGAAGAGCATGATGTTGAGGTTATATGATGAGTTATGATGTTACACTTTGAAGGTGCATAGTTTGAGTTTGAGGATGACAACATGATTAATAATGAGTTATTATGTTGTAAGAGCATATGTTGACGTTACATGATGAATCATGAGAGCGTTTATATCATATGATGTTATATGATTGAGGATGCATAATTATGAGTTATGATGTGATGTATTTGAGATGTTTTGTGATGAGAATTGTTTGAGCAGTTGTGATAAGTCACGATGATTTAGATGAAGGAATCTAATGTCATTGTTAAGAGAGATTTTTTTTTACTAAGTAGAAGGATGAAATGAGAACTTTGAGAGAATTAGCAATTGCTTTAAGTACTTGTTGGTTTGAGTTATGAGTTTGAGTTATGAGCTTGAGTATAATAGCATGATTAATGATGAGTTATTAGCATGTTGCAATGAGATATTGTACGATATGTTGAGTTGTTTTGTGACGCGAGTTTTGCTCACGCAACCTTTAATGGTACTTGAGGAGGTATCATGAGCCATAGTCTTTGGAGATGGCTTTGAGAGAAAATTTTTGAGTTGTCTTACTGAGTCACGATGATTTAGATTAAGGGATCTAATATCATTGTTTAGAGAGATTCCCTACTGAGTAAAGATGGGACGAGATGAGAATTTAGATGTTTTGAGCTTGAGTTTTAAGATAACAGTACTACTTAGTAGGAGTTTTGCTAAGTTATGTTTTGTTTATTTCTGTTGCTGGAGCCAAGTAGAGTTAGTTCCTAGAGTCACCTTTAAGTTCTCCTTATAGGTTGGCCAGGACTGTTGGCACTGCACGAAAGTGGACTGTTGTGAGATCGAACTCAGGGAAGATCGGATACGAGGACGAGGCGTACAGTATGTGGTACAGAGATACCCTAGCAGATTTTCAAACACATGTTCATAGACTATGAAAGGATGAGAAAGAGCCAAGGAAGGCTAGGGTTGAAAGGATGAGAAGTAGCCGAGGAGGGCTAGAGTTGATGAGAATGAGAAGAGAAGCCGATGTAGGCTAGAGCTAAGGATGATCTTGAGAGTATGAGCAGTACACCCTTGTTTTTGATTAGTTTCAATTATATTGCGATGTATATAACTTACTTAGGAGATATTGATACTTGAGCTTTTGACATGCTGATAGATAAGCATGCGAATATAGTACCCTACTGATGTTAAATAGATGGATGTTCCTAGTGTGCTAAAGTACCAACTAGATGAGTTAACTGGTAACAATTACCGTAGGAAGTCCAAACCGAGACATAGCACCATTAATGGTGTCGGTTTAGAAGGGACATTACGATAGATACTATGGTTTTTGTAGGGTTTATATAACCCCTTTATGTAAGTCCTCTAAAAAGAGGCATTCTACTGATGGATATATTAGGTTGACCAGAGTGGTCTTTTTGTTAGCATTTCGTGAGTGCTTATTGCCTTACAGATGAATGTTAAGGTGACCGTGAAGGTTTCCTTAAAGTTGAGTTAGTAAATTGAACTTGAGTTTCGAGGATGCTTAGAGCGTTGGTCGAGTTGAGTTTTCCTTTTGTGATTTCAAAAATGCCTCAAAGATATCATCAAGAGTGTGATGTGAAGGATAGGCGGGATAATACTCCGCCACCACCACCGCAACATGAGAGGAGAGTCGAAAAATATTGAACTTTCGAAACAAGAGTCTAGAACATAGGACCCTGAGTTTAAGCTTTTAGCTTGCTGGTATCAACTTAAGTTTTGTTATGTATAGTATTATGAGGGTTTAGAAGACACAGAATTTCCAAGTTCGGGATAGTATATCCCGTGTGACTGGGGAGTGATTATGTTGGACCTGGCCAGTCCGCATGATCCAAATCTCAGTAGACGTGTTTTGGGTTTATAAACCCATGTGTTTCAACTTTCGGTTGAAAAGCCAGATGGGTTCTTACTCTAGGTCATTTTTGTTCGACCTGGTAGTTACTTCATTCTACCCTCTGGTCATTCATTTGAGTCTCTTGAAACAATTTGTTTTGATGTCATTCTAGGGTTGAACTCTTACAACTTTTGAGTTATCCTAGTAGATTCTCTTGATGTATAAGACTAGTGAGAGGCACGTCAGAGGACTTTAACACCCGAGCAACTGGTAAACTACACCTGAGAACAATTCAAGGCTACTCTTGAGAAATATGTACCGAGGAGTACAGTAAGCAGCGAGAGACTTATTATCGAAGTTTGATTCAAGGAAAGAAATCGATTGTAGAGTATAATTGAGAACTCTGTGAGCTATCACGTTCGCTCATCAGAAGATGGATACTGATGAAGAGATGTTTGAGTTTTAAGTGCTGGTTTAAGGCAGGACTTTAAGGTAGTATGGGCAAGATATTGGATGCACCAGTTAGAATCCTGTTTAATACAGGAGCCTTGCATTCTTTAAGTGTTTGAAGCATGTTACCTTCAAACTCGAACCAAAACGAGCTAGTCCCAAGTTGAGAGTAATCACTCCTGTAGGAAGAGCTACTACAGTTTCTCACATGATTTCTAAATTAGAATTTGAGTTAGGACCACTAAAGATGAAAACAAGAACCTTGCACTTAATGCCTATGTGGAACGTAGACATTATTCTAAGGATGGAGTAAATTGAGTATATGATGTCAATTGATGATTTTGATATGAGTTAGTTTAATAAAATTAGGGATATGTGTATCTATGCTCTAATTTGTAAATTGATGGGTTATATGTGAGATTAATTGGCTAAGATTGATAGATCTATGAATGGATTAAGGTATCATGTGTGTTTATTAAATTTCAAAGAGTTTACTTTAATAAAAATCAGGACTTTTTGCCTATGTGTTATTTAAGTGATTTTGGCTTAAGATATATGTATTTGAGCATGATATTAGTGTATAATTATGTTTGAGTAAGTCTTTTGTTGGCTAAGAAATTTTTGACTTAGTTTAGTTTGTATGAGTTTTTGAGTTTTCATATTTTGAGAAGTCGATGATTGATAAAATGAGGTCTAATTGCTTTATGACCATTATGTGAAAGTTTGTCATGTTTTATTAAGAGTTTTATGATGATACATGAAGTTTCATTAGAGTTTAGTTTACATGATAAAAGGGAATCTATATGTGTATAATGATTTATATGATGAATGAGATCATGTTTGAGTATTTGAGTAATTTTGAGCACGAAAATGAGAAGAGAATTTTAATGATGCGTTCGTTGAAATGTTTTACTTAAGATTTGAGGTTATGATGTAAGAAGAGAGTCAAGATTGAGTATGATGAGTATTATAATGTGCTTGAATGTTTTCTGAAATTTTACCTATCCAATAATCAATTGTCTCGGCCACACACAAATAACGTAAGCAGCGAAACTTAAAGCAAAACGTGCGGAAAGTAAAGAACACAAGACACCAACAATGATTACCCAGTTCGGTGATAACACACCTACGTCTGGGGGGCCACGCCCAGTTCCAACAGTTCACTAGTGAAGATAAGAAATACAAAGGACTTACACGCGAAGACTCGATCTTCCTAGCCTCTATTTCTTCCCAAACCTTCACCTACGTGAACAAAAAGAGAGCAAGATAGAACTTACCCACAGAACGTGATTGCCTCTCAATCCACGTTCAAACCAACATCAAGAAACGCTCCTACAAGCCGGAGTACAGATGAACGAACATAAAACCAACTCACGCTTCCAAAGAAATAAGGAGTAAAGCAACAGCACACCCTCACGTATTGTATGCTCTCTAGATGCACGAAAATACTCTCTCAAAATAAGTAGAATAACGATGAGTGCAGCAGCAGCCTTCGATCGATGACGTCTCTTTAAATATGAAACCCTTGCCAAGAAGTAGAGAGCCCATGAACTGTCAAACCAAACCAACGTAGGGCCCATGTAGGGTTTCCATAAGGCAGCAAGTCCTAGGGTACGAGGACACCCTAAAGAAACGGACTCTTCAAGCAAAAGCAATATCTTAAAGGTAACTTTCCAAAAAACTTCAAAAACCCGCAAGGAAACAAACCAGCAGAACCTTGCAACCGAACAAGCAACTCAACAAGAGACATTCTGTGAGACTTCAGCAGAAACTCCTTTTTATCTACACAATGACAATAATACTTAAGAGTATATAAATACTCTAACAATCTCCCCCTTTGTCATTGGTGTAGACAAAATCACTTTTCTGCACAACACAAGAGTACACAGCAGAAACAGAAATCACTCCCCCTTAACAAGAACTCTCCCCCTGAAGGAAATAACGTCGGCACAAAAACATAAGAGCAAAGAGGAAGCACCGGAGTTCTTGGATTACATAATTACTATAAGCAAGCACCATAGCAACCACCACCTGCACAAATACGAAAGAACCATAATTTCTCCCCCTTTTTGTCACAACAATGACAAAGAGCTAGTTGCCAGACCCATCAGAATCTTCATCCTTAGAACCTTCATCGGGTAACTCACTTGCTTTAGAAGCTATTGCACCAGCAGGACCATGCTTCAGATCAAATAACAGAGATTCAAGAGCAGCTCTTCGCTTGAATCACCATTGCCGCGAAGCATTTACGCGAGGCTGTCATATCAGCCCAAATTCCGCGAGCAATTTGAGCAGCTGTTCGAGGAGGATCATCATTGCCGCTAGAATCACCATTCTCATCAGTAAAATTGTTGTTCACACCTTCAATTTGAACAGGTGGTGAAAGTTGACCGTCCTCTACAGAGTGAGTATGGTCGGAGGCGTCAGAATCGCCGGAGCACTCAGTGAGATGACCGTCGGAAGCCATGGAATCTTCGGAGCTCTGGGATAGATAACTTCCCTTGAGAGAGAAATAGTGATACTCAATTTTGGCGCGGGAACCGAAATAAGGAGATGAAAGGTCTCTGATCTTGGGCTCTTTATCATACCAATGGGCTAAAATAGGAGAAGCCCAGTTGCTGCTTTTAGAAAGAGAAAACCCGAAAAGAATTAAACCATAGAAATTGAAGCCCAATATGGCTAATAAGACATGATCCATTCGCACAACACTTGAATGATCACAGGACCAATAAACACAAGTCTGATCAAGTTTGACTTGATTAACAGAAGATTGACCAGGATAAGCGTACTTCATATCTGCAAAGATAACACTTTTGAAGAGACTCCATTTGAAACACGAACAAGAGCTGGTAGTGATGCTAGAAGAATTCACAAAATAGCAGAGTACCCATTTTTTCTTCAAGACGGATAGTCATAAGATACAGAGCCCCAGCTCTCCACGTAATTTTTCAAATCTTTCGGCATCCAAAGGCTTCGTCAAAATATCCGCTATCTGTCTTTCAGTAGGCAAGAACTCCAAATTGAGAGTTTTCTCCTCTACCAATTCTCTAATAAAATGATGGTGAATCTCGATGTGTTTAGTATTAATCACCAGCTTGGGAAGACCTCTGATAGCATCTGTCTTCACGAGCTTTTTCATGTTTCTCAGGCTGGTATGTCCAAGTTTTTGATGCCATGTATCAGTATCATCTCCAAGAACCTGAATACATGAATTATCAGGAGATACAATGTAGCAATTATCACTTGATCGCTTGCCCGAGATATACTCCTCATCTCCATCTTTAACAATGCACTTATCTTTGTCGAAAATGACCGTCATTTGTTCATCGCAGAGCTGACTGATACTGATCAGATTGGCCTTCAAACCTTCAACTAGCATGACATTTTTTAGTTTAGGCATACCTGGAACATTCAAAGTACCTGTTCCTACGACCTTTGCCTGGACACCATCACCAAAAGTTACTCTTTCTTCAGAAATTATATGAATATCTTCCAGATGCTTCTCTTCTCCCGTCATATGTTTGGAGCAACCACTATCCAAATACCATGACTTATGGAAGCCAGACCAAAGAGAGTTGTGAACAACATAACCTCTGTTCATCCTTGGCCGATAATTTTGAGAATTTCTCATATTTTGGAAGTCACGTAGAAGAAATCGGCATCTAGGTCTGATATGACCTCTCCTTCCACAGTAGTGACAAGTTGGAACAAAAGATCTATTGTAGTTATTCTTCGGTGGAGCATTTTTATAAGCAGCTAGTCGATGCACATGTGGTTTAGGCGGCTGATCAACTTCTTTGTGGGGCGTGGCTTTAGCTTTTCCTCCATTGTCTTTAAGAACCCAATCTTTGCTTTGAAAGCCTAATCCAGCTTTATTACCAGAGCTTTGACTATTTTCCAGAATTTCGTCCAACTTTTCAGTCCCGGTATTCATCATTTTAACAAGTTTTTGATGATGCTCCAGTTCACCAATCTTAGATTTCATAGTCTGTCGAAGAGCCACCAGTTCAGCCTTTTGTTTTTCACAGAGATCCACAAGATCATCACGTTCCTTCGAGACATTGCTAAGTTGAGTGGAAAGAGATTTATTCAGCTCAAGCACAGCCACACACTTCTTGTACATCAGTTCATAATTCTCTGTCAAGAAGCTTTCATCAATATCCTCATTATCACTTTCAGTCTCTTCCACAGTAACATCATCTGAAGAGGTATTTGGAGCGACTTCCTCCAATTTTGCAGTAAAGGCGACAACTTTTTCTTCAGAGTCAGAATCTACTCCAATTTTCAGGGGATCATCGATGATTTCCTCTTCATTTGTATGATCAGCAGAACTTATAAGTGCAATTGGTTCATCTTCAGACTCACTTCCACTGTCATCCGTTTCATCATTACTTAAGGAAGCATTGTATGATTTGTTATGCTTTTTCTGCTTCTTCAGAGTGTTCGCACATTCAGCTTGAATGTGACCATAACCATGACATTCATGGCATTGAATTCCAGATCTTGAAGCAGACCCTTGATCCTTCTTCCCTTGAGATAGTTGAAAGCTTTTTGCATTCTGAAAACCTTTGTTGCCCATATTATTCTTCCTGTACTTATTGAAGGCTTTACCAAAGTTCTTGGTGAATAGAGCAAGAGATTCAACCAAGTCATCAGAGTCGAATTTTGTGGAGTCCTTCTTGTTATTCCCGGAATCGGCGACAAAGGCGATACTCTTCTTTTTCTCAGATCTCTCTGGCCGAAGATTCATTTCGAACGTTCTTAAAGAACCTATGAGTTCTTCAAGCTTCATATCACTTCCTTCTTCAAGATTCATTTCGAACGTTCTTAAAGAACCAATTGATGGTATCAGAGCTTTTTGATTGGCATTAGAAGCAGCCAATTCATTGAATGTCCACTTGATCCTTGGCTTGGGTTTCCCTTCCTCATCACAAGGAGCAGTCCACCCTTCTTCCACAGCGGTCCAGGCATTCTCATCAACCGCACGAATGAAGGAAGTCATTCGCATTTTCCAGTAGATATAATTGCTTCCATCAAGTAGGGGTGGTCTCACAACAGACCCACCTTCTCTTTGCAGCGCCATTAAACACACGAACACAGCAGCGGAAAGAACAGGATAGATACACCAGGAATCAACACCGATAACTTGGGTGATCCCGCTCTGATACCAATTGAAATTTTACCTATCCAATAATCAATTGTCTCGGCCACACACAAATAACGTAAGCAGCGAAACTTAAAGCAAAACGTGCGGAAAGTAAAGAACACAAGACACCAACAATGATTACCCAGTTCGGTGATAACACACCTACGTCTGGGGGGCCACGCCCAGTTCCAACAGTTCACTAGTGAAGATAAGAAATACAAAGGACTTACACGCGAAGACTCGATCTTCCTAGCCTCTATTTCTTCCCAAACCTTCACCTACGTGAACAAAAAGAGAGCAAGATAGAACTTACCCACAGAACGTGATTGCCTCTCAATCCACGTTCAAACCAACATCAAGAAACGCTCCTACAAGCCGGAGTACAGATGAACGAACATAAAACCAACTCACGCTTCCAAAGAAATAAGGAGTAAAGCAACAGCACACCCTCACGTATTGTATGCTCTCTAGATGCACGAAAATACTCTCTCAAAATAAGTAGAATAACGATGAGTGCAGCAGCAGCCTTCGATCGATGACGTCTCTTTAAATATGAAACCCTTGCCAAGAAGTAGAGAGCCCATGAACTGTCAAACCAAACCAACGTAGGGCCCATGTAGGGTTTCCATAAGGCAGCAAGTCCTAGGGTACGAGGACACCCTAAAGAAACGGACTCTTCAAGCAAAAGCAATATCTTAAAGGTAACTTTCCAAAAAACTTCAAAAACCCGCAAGGAAACAAACCAGCAGAACCTTGCAACCGAACAAGCAACTCAACAAGAGACATTCTGTGAGACTTCAGCAGAAACTCCTTTTTATCTACACAATGACAATAATACTTAAGAGTATATAAATACTCTAACATTTTCAAGTGCTATATGTGTTTAAAATGAGCTTTGATTGGTTTTCATTGAAGGGATGTTGGGTTGAGCATTTAAGAGTTTGAGATGAGATTTTGGTGAATTTCGTAGGCCTACTAACCTACTGTGATCGACGGTTTTTAGATGTCTAATAGCTTTGATAATTTTATAACAAATCCCTACATGAGTCTTAAGCACACCGGTAAAATTTCAAGTCATTTGGACTTCGTTTACTATTTTTATAAAATACAAAATCTAAACTGCACATTACTACCGAGAATTTCAGAGAACAGGAGAAAGAGTCATTCATTTCAGTAGCTTCCTGTGTGATCTAGATTTCAACATTTTTATGATATTAACCTTATTGGGTTAGCTATATATCTACCAAAGTTGAGCCCAGTTTGACAACGTTTACTATTTTTCAAAAATCCAAGTTTTAGATTGCTCAAAACTGCCGAATATGGTAGACTGTAGTAAAACAGTCATATTTCCTACAATACTTGGAGTTTTTGACTCTACTTTTTTTTATATGAAACTAGACTCGAAGACCTTTCTTTTGGTATGAGTCTCGAGTCCAGGAGGTGTCGGAGTCAGAACAGGTTAGATTTTGAAGTTGAGTCAGTATAAAAACAGAGCATGTTTTGATAATGTTTGATTGTGTTTTCTTATGGGCCTTAGGTGATTGTGTTGTCTATGTGTTTGAATGAGATTAGACGAGCCTTATATGAGAGACAAATCGAGACTTGGAACCATGATTTTCTTGAAACCTATCCTTGAACTTAAGGATTTGAGATGAGTGGAGAGTTTATATAGAGTTGAGTAAGGAGATAGAATATGAGATAGAGCATAAGTTTCCTTTCATGTCTCTGATAATCATAAGTTTTTGATGTCGAGTCTAGAATAGTATCTCTAGACTTCTAAGAATGTCAGTAACCCTCAGCTCGCCGTCACACTGCCGCAACAAAGGTACGATAATAGTTTCAAAAATATACATATATGTATTTCAGATGTTATGAAAGTTTTTCAAGAAAATGTGCGCCTTATGTTTACGATGCTATGTGAATGCTTTTTGTCGTGTTTGGGACTACCCGAACCCATAACGACTCAATGAATGTATTTCGTGTTTGGGACAACCCGAGCCCTTAACGAATCAATGTATGTATGTATGTATGGTCGAGTTAGATTCCTTGAATCTTTCCGGCATAAGCAAAGTTTTCATGAAAGAGACATTAAATGTCCATATATGTTAAGGTTTCAAAAGAAACAGAAGTATGTATGTATGAAAGAATGAGAAAGCTTTATGTTGTCGTTTTAGGCTAGCTGCCTATACGATTAGAATGATGGGTCCTCTTACAAACCGTTTGAGTACCACCCAAGAATGCTTTGAGAATGTTAATCGTGAGAGCACCACTTGATCGATTTAAGTAAAGACTGGTAAGATAGAAATGTTTAACATAAAGATGTTACAACATAGAGGCAATGCCTTAAGACTAAGGATTCATTTGAACTATTTCAATAGCGGTGAGATTAAATTTTTTTACATAAGAACTTATGTTGCTTGTGATTATGATGTTAGTCGTGATAGCTTGGCTAGAACAACATAGAATGGACTTTCATGGTATCAATAACTTATGATGAAATACTTATTAGTAAGTGCTTTAAGTTAGAAGTTGACTTAGAGCTTTATAAGAGATAAGAAGTTGACATGATTGGGGGCGAAGCTCCCATTTGACTGAGTGATTCATTGTGCTGGGTCTGGCCAGCCCATATAACTAAGATCTCGGTGATTGTCAATTAGGATTTTGACCTTGAGTAGGGCGTTATTCCAATGTATAGACTCACACTATGTAGTTGTCACAATAAGATCTTATTTTACCACGATAAGCACAGTAATGACTAGAATGACTTAGTTTGCTGTCAGTTCTCGAAGTACTAGAAGGTGATATTCTCACAGTTAGAAAGATACACTAAGCATCAACCTATCTTTTGACCGACAGTCGGTAGAAACAAAGCAACTTCTGGAATCCCAAGTGGAGAACCAGGGCAGATAACTAGTATGATAGAGTTTTCAACAAAATGTCAGGACGTGCTCCAAATGTGGTGGACACTTATGAGAAACGCGTGAAGGAGTTCGCAAACGAATGGCGTCATGAGATATTCAATTCCCCTACCAAGCCAAAGAAATATTACGTAGGAACAACCAACGAGCAAGACTCTCACCATCGAATCACTGCTACCAAGGGAGAATGGGAAGACTCCGACACAATCTGGATATACACCACCTCAAGATGTGGTGAAGGAAAGAAAATGGAATGAAGAAAACAACAGAAAATTCGAGAATAGAAAAAGAACTTTAGAATAAGACTTAAGATCCAACCCAACCTCAAAGCCAACAACCTCACACTAGAAGGGTGATTGTTTCGGCTAAAGTGTCAAAAGCTCCATCAATAGGAAACAAGTATTTGTTTTAAACTTCAGAGAACTTGAGCACTATGTCTCATTAGCCCCAAAGTTGAATTACTTGACTTATGACTTAGAACTCGTTGTGGTCGTGCACGTGTTGGAAATTTGGAGATGCTATCTCTACTGAGTTAAGTGTGAGGTCCTTATAGCTGACAAGAATTTGAAGTGCTTTTCGAGCAAAGAGATTTCAATGTAAGACAACAGAGACGATTCGAATTAGTGAAGAATTATGATGGTACCATCAATTGGAAATTAAGATAAGATGTTTCACCACTAAATATAAAGTACTGATTGGTGATTGCCTTATTCGGTTTAGTAATTGTTCACCATCCGGAGACAATATCAAGCTGTGTAGTTGCATCAATAGTTAAGTGTGAATTGCAAGAAAGGATTATGAAAGCACGAAATGAAAATGGATATTGGTGAGAAAATGTGTCTCGCCTCAAGAATAAGAAAAACGAAAGGATTCACGAAAGTCAGGAATAGTGCACTAATGGTTAGTGGAGGATTGTGGATGTATACACTGAATATTACGTCTCGCAGTTAAGAAAGTATGTGATTAAGAAAGATGAGATAGTCCAAGCTCAAGGCTTAAGTTATGGAGAGAAATCAGTTTAGTGACTAGATTGCAAGGTTTAAGTGTTACGAGGCAATAATATTGTTCTCGTCAAGTAGTGGAACCATCACAGGATGGAAAAGGCTACAAAAGAGATGAATGAAACGAATGACTAGTATCACAAGCTAGAATACCAGGTATGCAAATTTCGGGACGAAATTTATTTTAAGGGGGGTAGTATGTAATGCCCCGCTCTTTTAAATACATATTAGATTAAATATGTGCATTAGTTATAAAATTCTTTTAATTATTTATTGTGATTATTTTGTTCAGATAATATTATTTCAGCAAAAGTCTGTATAAGAGATACAGAGCTGCGATTTAATATTCAATCATGAATCAAACCAATAATTAAATTATTGGTTTAGCTACACATTGAAACTTTGCATTACCAGTTGATTGATTCAATAGTATTAGAAATTTTAGATTTATAATCGATTTCATAAATCGTGTTATTTAAATCGAATTGTTAGAATTATAACTTGAGCGTATGTGAATAATAATTTTATTATTACATGTTATGCGTGTTTAGTATTAAGTCGTGAATTAATTCCGACTTTCACGTATTAAATCCCAAGATTGAGGATTTAATTTATATAAATACGACAAGTATTTAATTAGCAGGAATTGGAAAATTATTACAGAAACGAATAAGAACTAGGAGAAACTAGATCACGGAAAATCAAAATCCTACTACACGTATGTCTCGATTTTTCATCCAACACATCAATTCCTACACTATTCCACCTTCTCCTTCAACGCAACATCATACTGCAACAAGTTTTTCAAGGTCTCAATATCTTCCATGCAATCCAAAAAGCCAAGATATGAGGAAAAGAAGATCACGAAAGAAACAAAATTTTCAAAGATTGCATGCTCAACCTTCCCCTCCAATTCAAGATTTCTGATTTCAAAGATTTGCAGATTTCTAGCAAATCTTATTTTTTTCAAAAGTGTAGATTTGCAGCTGACTTTCCTTCCAACTCCCTACACAAATTTCAACCTTCATAATTTCCATTGTCTACGGAATCCACTTATAAATACATAGCATATCAGTTAACACACAGCTCACTCCACTAGCAAGAACCACACCCGTGCAGAGAAAGTGAAGCCAACAAGCTTCAAAACAAACTTTGCATACTTCTTAAGCTCAAGTGAGCTCCCTTCGCCAGGCTATTTCTTCGCCGACCGGCCACTAGGCTCTGAACCGAGAACGTGTACTCGTTCCTCCATCTTCAGGCTACCAAACCCAACAATCGAAAGGCCAAAGCCTTCTCTATATTTTCCTGGCCAAAAGCCGCAATATCCTTCGGAGGCCAACGTCGAATTCCCGACTTAGCCACCGGCCAACTTACGGCTTTCGTTTCTCACTATCCTTACGACGAAAAAGGATTGAGAAAACACCGTTGTGTAGCCTGATCTACCTCGCACGAGGAAGACTAAGTCGTAGACCTTCGCGGCTAAACACCATCGCGGAACGACGACCAGAAAACCCCCGACGAACAACTTCCATTAGTGCTCACTTGGACAAGGGTAAGTTGACGCCCTTATTTCGATGCATTCCCGTTTCTATTATATTATGGGAAATTTCTGGGGTATATATGGGAGTGTGGTAAATATTTGTACAAAGTTTCATGTTATTTGAACTTCGTTTACCACCCTTTTAAAATTTGAGAAGTCTACTGCCCGTATCTGTTGAAACTGTCGTGAGGCAGATGATTAGGTTAATTATTTCAGTAACCATATGTTGATATTTAGCTCTCAAATTTTTATTGTATGAAGATATATGTGTTAGCTATCTTCATATAAAATTTGAGGTTATTCCGGTAACGTTTGCTATTTTTTCAAAAATCTGGACTTTCAGTTGGCAGAAACTGCCGAATCTGGTAGGCGATGGGAAAATCGCTATATCTCTTAAACTACTTGGAGTTTTTCAACATACTTTTTTTTCAATTAAACTAGACTCAAAGAGGTTTCTATTGATATAAAATTCGACTCCATACGAGTTCGGAGTAAAAGCAGTTTATTAGTTGAAGTTGAATCTATACAGTTTTGTTGAGATGGAAATGATTCAAAATAATTCCTATTAAGGATTTTAAAGTTTTATTGTTGATAAAATATCACTTTTAGATTATAAATGAGCTATGGATGTGTATATATATATATTGGTGATTGGCATTATTAAATGGGGAAAAGGAAAACGTTTTATGTTTATAGAATTATTCTTTATTTATAATAGATAAATAAATGAATAATATAAAATGGAATTTCCTACATCCTCAAAGGTACATGAAATATTTTGATAAAGGAAGAACGATTGTATATGAGTTAGATATAGTCGTTTAAGGAAATATGGGTAGTTAGAGAAATGAGTGAATAGTGATTCACTGCATTTGTTGTTATCTTTTCTATTATTCACTCGAACACATGTTTTCGTGTTATCAAAGGTTCAAATAAACAAAAGCGTCTGAGTAACCTATCGCGCTAAGGAAAGAGAATCATTGTCTTAAGTAGCAAAACACTGCAATCAGGTGGGCATTACTTTTACTATACGTATATAGAGTATACGTATATAGAGATCCCCTGCGTGTCGTAGGCCTCTTATACGAATGAATGCATGAGATGATTTAACTGTTAATTTCAGTTTCATATATATATCAAATGAGTTTAAATGTTACGTTCAAGCAAGTTATTTCATGACAAAATCTTTGAGTTAAAGTTATTTCAAGTATTGTCTTGCCATAAAATGTTTAAATTTTAGTATGATATCTATCTGCTTTGGCTTTGCCAATGATGCAATCGAATTCGGGTCCTGAGCAGTTGATAGCTATCCTGCCTTGACTAGTGTACACCAGTGACCGTGAGTCATCTAGCGGGTTGGCCGGTCAAGTGACCGTGAGAGGTGGCCACCTCTCCGGCACACAGTTCCAGATATGATAGATTACAAGAGAACTTAGACTGCAGACGAACTTTAAGAATCACAAATGAACTTAGTAAGCTTGGGCCTTTTTAGCGAAAAACTCCCTTGCTGTACTGTTTATGATGGCATGACAATTTACAGTTTTTGAAGCATGTATTTTTATACCTAGGCATACGTGCCCACTGAGTGCTTTTGTACTCAGCCCTGCATATGTTTTCTAAATGTGCAAGTTGAGCTGATGTGATGATGGTGCTGCAATGAGCGGAGTCTCCAGGGTTGTTAATAAATAGTTAACCTGTCTAGAATATGTCTTCATACATATGTCTAGCTACTTTCCGCTGCAAGATGTTGTTGATGTTATAGTATGTTATGTCATACTTTGAGTCTTAAGAGAATGGTTTCATATGATGTATAACTTGATTAATGATATTAATTAAGTTTTATGCTGTCTTTCATAGACTATTTTCAATTGAGTATTCATGAATAAAAATGACGAGTTTTATTAAGATGAGTAAGTTTTACGGCTATAAATGACGCCCCTTTTCTTCCCCTTCTTCTTTAACCCCATCCCTAGTCGTAGATCACTCGGCTTAACTATCCTTAGTTAGGGCGGGCTGTGACATGTACACGATGGCACTATCGAGTACTCGATGGCACTATCGTGTACACCATCGAGTACAAAAAAAATCAAAGGGTGTTATGGTCTTTTAAACTTAAAATGACTATATAACTTATCTATTATAAACTGGGGCTATAAAACTTATGTTTTTATGAAAGAGGGCTATAATAAGATTTCCCTCTTTCATTTTTGGCAACATATTCTCTCTTAGGTGCTTCAGCTTTGCCACTTGATCAGCTAAGCCTCATCGACAATAGATAATTAAATTAAGTACACATAAATATGGTGCTTGCTCATATCATATTAAGACGGTGTATATATGTTTTGTGGGTTTCAACTGAGAGAATTAAATTGAATTGAAACGCATCTAACTATCTAGTTTCGCCAAATTATTATAAATACTTAAAGCATTCAACATTTTATAAAACATCCAAAAAAGAGAATATTTCAAACACTTCAATTTGATCTATACTTAAATAGCCATGATTCAAATCCTATTTTTCTTCGTTATTGGTGGAGTAATAGTGAATGAATCTCAAGCACATCGTCAGATCGAGTTGATGGGTACACTTGCTTCAGCAAATAAAAAAACCGATTTTTGCAACAATAATAAAATAGTATCAGTATCTTGTTGTCAAACTATTCTTAAAGGCATCTGCAATGAACAAGTTTCAATTTCAGATGATTGTTGTAATTCATTTAATGGTCTTGATTATTCAAATGGTTTTTCTGCATTTGTTGAAGCAGCCAAGGCAGAATATCAATCTTGTGACCTTGACCATGGGAAAAAAAATTTATCGATAACTTGCAATCCTTGAGAATTACTAAACATGTAACATTCTCTCAAAAAAAAAAAAAACTAAACATGTAACATCACAATAATAGTTAATAAAATTTCTTTTTCTTCTTTATTTTGTATTTTCAAGCATTATCTTTTTCTTTCATTTTAATGTAATTAATAAAGGAGGTTTTGATGTATCGGAAAATATGAAACTCATTGAATTATGAGAAATTGTCTATAGCATTTTAATAAATGCATAATGAAACATGTGTGTTCTAACGTTCATTGGTTTTGACTATGCAACCAACTGTTATATAATTTTATTTTAATGGAATTGCAATATATATATTGATTAATTATAATTTAATTATGTATCTTATTTATTTGTTGTCTTAATACGAAAGTGAAATGTAATATACTACTAATAATTAATTTGGGTTGGACTTGGGCTGTTTTTTGGGTTGGATTTTGAACATGTCGTATATGGGCTGGATTTTATTTGTTGATAATTTGGTAGAATATAAATACAAAGTTTGAATCGATTTATATATATATATATATATATATATATATAAACAAGTTTGATCAATTGATTTTATTTCGTTCTGTAGTTCAAAGACCAAGTGCAGTCATTTTCTTTACTTGTAATTCATGCTTGTTTTGATAAGTGCAAAACCGAAATCAAATATACGAAGTTGAGCAACTTGTTTGGAATGAAATGATAAGTTAAGGTTACTAATATCTTCATAAAGAAACCGTTTTAGAAGTAATTAAGTCTAATTAAACGCTTAATCAGCTTGTTCCTTAATCGAGCATAAATAAATATGAAAGGAATTAATAATGTTGACCCATTAATTAATAGGTTTAATCATAAGGCAGCCTAATAATTAATTAAATAAAAATGGACATGAATTAAATAATGGCAGCCCACTTGTATAAACATCTGAAGCCCAAGTAAAATAATTAAATCTGAGCCCAACGAAGATGGCCCAATTACTAAATGAATACTTGGGCTTAGGTAAATAAATAATAATCCATCCGTCCCACGAATTTTGAGTCACTTCTTTTCGGCACGAGAGTTAAGAAATTGAAAATTAGTGTTTTAAATGTGTAGGTAATAAAGTAGAAAAATGATTAGACAATTAGAAACTCTTATTTTTTTTTCCAATCCTTATTATATATAGATATGACTCAAGATTCGTGGGATGACCGAAAAAAGAAATTGACTCAAGATTCGTGGGACGAAGGGAGTATTACGCACAACTAATTAAATCATTGGGCTCAATAAATAAAAATGATTTTGGGCCCAAAGAAATAATGAAAAGAATCCAATTAAATAATAAAAACACGTTGGGCTCGAAATATCAAAATATCATAAGGCCCAATTAAATAAATCAACCAATAAAGAGTATGTTAGGAGGGAAAAAAAAAATTCCTTTTCTATATTTGCAATGTCCTCTTCCAATATAGAGTATGTTAGGAGAAAAAAATCTCAAAAAAAAAAAGAAAGAAAAAAATGAAAGAAAAAATTCCTAATAAAATGTAGGCAAAAGAAAGTTATGGGCATGCAATTATTGCTGCAAAAGGATACCATGACAGAATCTTCAATTATTTTTTGAGTTCCAATATGTTCTTTTGCACGTGAAATGATATGTATGATACTAATAATAAAATAAAGTTGAAGAGGAGTAAAGAAAATGTGTAAATGGCATGCGTTCAATTAATCTATATATTATATAAAAGATCAGTATAACGGTAACTTTTTCCCAGAATAATTCAAAAAATTTACCGCTAAATTCAAATTTGTTTACCGTCAATTTTTCGTAGAAGAATGTACAAATCTAATTGGACTGTTGTTTAAATAACGGTTGTATAGTTTGCTTTTAAATAAAACAGTTTTTGTTATGTTTTTTAAAAAATGTGTACATTCCCACTAAGCCAATAGTACGAAAATCATCAAAGACGAATTTAAAATGAATAAGTTTGAAAAAAATAGTACTTTTTATTTATGTTTGTGTATGAAAAAAATAGTACTTTTTATTTATGTTTGTGAATAACCACCGTCGGATCGCTTACCGCCGCTTAAGTGAACCCAGGACGCTACCCAGACGGAACACATCATCATTTGTGCTTTGGAACGTGTCCAGGAGCACCCTTATAACGCCTGCTTAGCTTTGTTAGTTCCCAATGACGATCAACCCATTGAGCCACTAACCTTGTGTACACAATCCTCATCTAATGTGTTAGGTCAAATGAGAATCTCGATCGATGCTTATGCGAGCATTAAACAATTACAGAACGCATATAAAAACATTTATATTGGATAAACAATTAACTTTCATGAAATATCAGAGTTTATATAACTCAAGATACATTTTACCAAAATATAGCCCACTTCAATAGTGGAGATTCAGTGCTTGCTTGAACTTCTCTACTGCCCTTGATTATTCGAACCTACAAGAAATCTATTCTTTAATAGGTCTCGAGGTGCTATTCTAACTTCTAAATATAAAGGAGAATTGCTAACTATTGATACACTTAGCCCAGATTATAGGAATAAACATTGGTAATTTATTGAGGATACTAGTTTCAAAATAAATGATAGCTTAGTAAAAGTAATCAATAATTAATAATATACTTAAATATATAAAAACTAAATCTTATAGAAAATTGATAAAATTAGTGAAAACACTAATTAATTAAGACGGATAATTAATTGTTTTGTGGGTTTCAGTTGACATAATTAATTAAATTGAATTGAAAAACATCTAGCTTCGCCAAATTAGTATAAATACTGAAAAGCATTCGTCATTTCAAAAACATCTTAAAAGGGGAATATTTCAAATACTTTGATTCGAATTATAATTGAATATCATGATTCAAATCTTGATTTTCCTCGTTATTAGTGGAGTGATAGTAAATGAATCTCAGTCTCATGAAATCGAATTGGGCTCAAAACAAGCAGATTTAAATGGCAAAGTGGTTTTTTGTAATCATAAACAAAGACTAATCCCTCAAGTTTGTTGTTATTTGTTTGTTAATAGCATTTGTGATCCTGATTACCCTCTATATAGGGTTGATGGTTGTTGCAATTTCTATGGAAATCTTTGTACAGAGAATCAACATGCATTTTTTAATGGAGCTAGGAAATTAATACCTAATTGTCATGGGGCTTATTATTTAAACCTTACTTGCTAGAATTACTACTTACATGTAACGTCACAATAATCGAGAATAAATAATGAATATGTTATTTTTCTCTCTCTATTTTAAATATTCAAGCATTATCTTGTGTTGTCTTCTTTTTATTTCGAGTGAGATGTTTAATTAACTTGGATTCTAGCTAAAGGTTATGCAGCAATTGGATATATTCTAAAGAAATGGACCATTATTTTAAACATCCAAAACACTCTTTGCAATTAACTTCATTAAATTAAAGTTCTTAAAATATCAATTTCATCCACATTTGGTCATCGGAGTTGAATATGACTTCGCCGGAACTTTCACTTTTCTCTCAGGCATTTCGTCGAACACCTTCCTCGCTTCAACCAAATCTCAAAGGTAACGGACGCGTAACGACCGTTAACTCGCTGGGTTTAATTGTACCATTTTTGGACTATGGGGGGTATTTGATCCAAGATCGAGACCTCTACTTCAAGGGTGCATCTGCACTTTAATCCTATAAAATATATATATGATGGTTATTGGATGCACTTATTAGCTACTTAATTATCATAATACAATCATAATTTGCAGCCATGGAGAAAAAGCTTTATTGCATTTTGCAGTATGCATTCCTAATCACCATAACCTCTGTCTGCAGCTGGATTGGCGTCACTTGCAGCTTACGCCACCCAAGAGTAGCTGCCTTGAATCTCTCCAACATGGCTCTCTTCGGCACCATTCCACCACAGCTTGGACGCCTCTCCTTCCTCGTCTCCCTCGACCTCTCCAACAACCTTTTCTATGGAGATTTGCCACACGAATTGTTAGTGTTACAATTAGGGAACGTTTACTCTTGAGTATAAAAATAATCAGTCATGCATATAATCAAGCTGAAAAGCAAATACAAAGTGTCACAACTCACAAGCTCTGCTTATAAGATATAAAGGCAAGCAGAGGTATGTAACCTGCCTCCATCCTATCAGTATTTGTGCATACACAGGAAAATACTTCATGCACACATTCTTCTCCATATCATTCTGTGTATTGGCAATTGTCCCCATTTTTCTGGTTGAGACATCTGATGCTTCAATTTGGTTCGTGAAATTGCTTCAGGCTTGAATGATGCTCTTAGTGAATTCCCAAGTAGAGAAGCATCTCGATTTCTGACACAATATTCCATTAATAATATACTCTCTCCGTCCCACTCTAATAGGCTCGTTTGCCTTTTTAGGATGTCCCACTAGAATAGGCTCGTTTTCCATTTCGAGTAAAAAAAAGTGTACTTAATTTTCAACTAAAAAGTAAGTTTTTATAATCTCCGTGCCCAAAAGAAGTGAGTCTATTAATGTGGTATCCATGATGTTGATCTTAGTTGGTGATTACATACTTGTCTTGATTTATTTGGAGAATTTCAGATTTCTAAGTGTGGAGAATGTGGGTGAATTGAATTGGGGCATGTGACCCACTACGAATTGCACTAGCCCCCAATTATGGTGGTGGCCCTTGATTCCTTGAAAAATTGGTGGGATATGGAAAAATGAATGGCATAGCACTCAAGGCTAAATCACTATTAATACATATTATTACATCTTAGTCCTATCACCATGAGAAGATAATGTTAAACTGACTAAGAGGTTGCTCAAACATTGTGTTGCTTCTTTTCTCAATTTTTTTTTTTTTTTTTTTTTTTTTTTTTTTTTTTTAATTTGGGGCGTGCATAGCACGCACCCGCAATAAAGCCGCTCTTCCCCTACCCGTTCTATCGTGAGCCTCTCGAGTAGGGAGGGGCTGCATCGCATTACTCGATGCCTCCTCTACTCGAGTAAGAGGCATCGCGTAATGCGATGCGGATGCTCTAAGAGGTTGCTCAAACATTGTGTTGCTTCTTTTCTCAATTTTCAAATTTATCACACAATTTTCCTCTCATTTTAACTTTATCACATCAAATCTCTTCTTGGAATGAACGTTTACCTTTCTTCTATTTTTTGCTCTGGTTTTTCTTATTCTTCTTTATATTGCCATTGAAGGATTTTTTGTACTGCGTTAAGTCTTACTTGTCTTCTATTTTTTCTCTGTTTTTTCTTTTTTTTATTGCTATTTAAGACTCTTTTTTTTTGCACTATGTTAATTCTTTATTAATTCTTTTTCTTTCTCAGTATTGTAGCTCCGAAATTCTCCGTTAAGGAATTCAAAGTGCCTCCCAAACCAATTCCATCATCAGTGACGCACTGACGATATGATTTCTATTTGTAAAGTTTTATTTAATTGACAAAATTATTTTGAATAGCATACACGTGTAGATTTAATTGACATAATGGCGAATGCGTGACTTAGAATCGAATAATACAATCTCGTATAAGACTAGGATAAAGAAATCCACTTTTAGTACAAGATTTAATGTAACATCTTATTTAAGAACCAATTGATTATTTTGGTAATCATATTGCTGTAATGTTATTCCCTTCATGATAGGTTGTTTCCCCTTCATAAATTTGACAATCTGTTACCGAAGATTAAGTTGTAGAAGTCCAAATAATCATTGATGAAACAACCAAATATGTATTGTATATACATACAAAACAAAACAAAACAAATGAAGCAAGCACACACTATTACTCCACTAATAACCAAGAAAAATAGGATTTGAATCATGATTAAGTCCATTAATTTGTAGTGACTGGGGCCCACATTTGTAGTCCACAACCTCAAGTCTTCCATTAATTTGTATGGACGACTTGACTCAAAACCTACACCCATCAAGACTCTCAAGTCAAGCAAGTCATCCATTAATTTGTGTATATATATGTGATGATTATTAGATGCATAATACAATCACAATTTGCAGCCATGGAGAAAAAGCTTTATTGCATTTTGCAGTATGCATTCCTAATTACCATAATTACCTTCCAAATGCTTTCTTCTGAAGCCAAAGCCAAACAACCTCTGAGCCTTGCAACTGATCAAACAGCCCTTCTTTCACTCAAACATACATCTCTTTTACTTGCAACTAATTGGACCAACTCCACCTCCGTCTGCACCTGGATTGGCGTCACTTGCAGCTTACGCCACCACAGAGTAGCTGCCTTGAATCTCTCCAACATGGCTCTCTCCGGCACCATTCCACCACAGCTCGGACGCCTCTCCTTCCTCGTCTCCCTCGACCTCACCAACAACCTTTTCCATGGAGATTTGCCTCAAGAGCTGTCTCTCCTTCGCCGTTTGAAGTTAATATCTTTCCGACTCAACAACTTCACTGGAGACATCCCTCCGATGTTGGGTCAGTTACCAAAATTAGAGTACTTGAATTTACGCAACAACAGCTTCATAGGTTCCATCCCAAAGTCCCTCTCAAACCTCACAAACCTACAATTTCTTGACTTAACTTACAATTCTCTAAGTGGAGAAATTCCAAAAGAGTTTGGGAGACTTCAAAGTCTACAAACTCTGTATGCTCAATTCAATCATCTCTCCGGTGCTATACCATCAGCCATATTCAACATATCGACCCTTGTATCTATGGCCTTCACATACAATGAATTGAGTGGAAATCTTCCAACAGACATTTGCAGTAATCTTCCATCTCTTACTGCGATTTATCTTTCTTATAATCAGCTGAGTGGCGCGATTCCCACAAATCTATCCCAATGTTCAGGGCTTGAGGTCATGTTGAGCCTCTCTTACAACTCTTTTAGTGGGGAGATACCTTCAGAAATCGGCTACTTAACATCTCTTCGGGAGTTATATGTTGGTGGTAACAATTTGAATGGTATGGTTCAAGTTCTTATCACATAAATTTGTGTAAATAAGATTTTATTAGTTTCATGACACTTTTTTTGCCAGGAATACTACCACATGAGATTGGCCATCTTCAGAGTCTGGTTACGTTTGGTGCTGAACGAAATGAGATTGCGGGCTCAATTGATTTCAATATTTTCATGAATATGTCTTCTCTGCAAAACATAAATCTAGGGCGCAACAAATTCACGGGGAACCTTTCAAGGGATGTCGGGAATATTACCATGCTAGCATATTTGGATCTCTCGGAAAGCCATTTTACAGGTACAACAAAGTAATTTTCATGTAAATTATCTTTTTAGCTACAATATGTGTTTTAGCTACAGATTGGAAATCTCATGTTTTGCAGGGCTTATTCCCACTGAATTTGGCCAACTTTACCATTTGGAGACATTACAATTAAACTTTAACAGCTTGAGTGGTTCGATTCCACATGAGCTCTTTAACATTTCAACTCTTCGGATTCTTTCACTTACTGCCAATGCTCTGTCAGGGGTTCTTCCAACCCATTTATGCCATGCCTCTCCCTCTCTCGAAGAAGTTTATCTTGGCGGAAATTCTATCACCGGAGCAATACCCAACTCCATCTCTAACTATTCTCAACTCACAATTCTCGCACTTCATGTAAACAAATTAAGTGGTTATATACCTACTCATCTCGGCAACCTAAAAAATCTCCAACGTCTTACTCTGTTCAGCAACAATCTTACCCAGGCACCATCTTCTTCCTTCATTACTTCATTGACAAATTGCAAGTCTCTAACAACTTTGTCAATTGCTGATAATCCTCTAAATGGTGTCATTCCAGCTTCTTTCGGGAACTTATCTTCCACACTTCAAACATTCACTGCCGGCAACTGCAAATTCAGTGGCATCATTCCTGTTGAAATAGGCAATCTAAGCAATATGATGGTATTAGATTTATTTGGGAATGAGTTATTTGGTAATATTCCACTAACTATAAGCCATTTACATGAACTTCAAGGATTATATCTGTATAATAACATGTTGGGAGGTTCAATACCACATGCTATATGTGATCTATTCCGCCTCGACACTTTAGATATGAGCCAGAATCAATTTTCAGGCCCAATTCCTAAATGTCTGGAAAATGTCTCTTCTATAAGAATTCTTCATCTAGGCTCCAACATGTTGAATTCAAGCATACCTTCAAGCTTATGGGGCCTAAAAGATTTGAACTCTCTAGACTTGTCCTCAAATTCATTAAATGGGTTCTTACCACAAGAGATAAGTAGCTTAGGAGCAGCAATATATATAAACCTATCGATGAATCAGTTGTCAGGGTCAATTCCTAGCACTATTGGGAAGTTGCAGAATTTGATTAATCTGTCTTTGGCAAATAATAGACTAGAAGGTTCTATTCCTGTGTCTATGGGAAGCATGATCAATTTGGCAAATCTCGATTTGTCATACAACAACCTCTCTGGTTCAATTCCAAAGTCTTTAGAAGAACTTCAACACCTCGACTACTTTAATGTCTCTTTCAATAGTTTAAGTGGAGAAATTCCTAATGAAGGTTCTTTTAGAAACTTCACTACGGATTGTTTTAAGGGTAATGAGGCATTGTGTGGAATCCCCAAGTTCCATGTCCAAATTTGCTCTTCAATTTCTAATCACAGATCAAAGAGAAAGAAGGTGGAACGAGCTTCATTTATTGTTTTCGGGGTTGTGGCTTTCATCTCAGTTGTTTCTTTGGCCTTTATAATTGTAAGAAACAAAAGGAAAGATAAGACGACTAGAAGAGAAGTTGATGAGCTGAAATCCATTGTGCCGGAAAGAATCTCTTATTATGAACTGCTGCAAGCAACACAAAGATTCAATGAAAGCAATTTACTTGGCACCGGGAGTTCTTGCTCTGTTTATAAGGGAATTCTTAACAATGGGAAGGATATCGTTGTCAAGGTGTTTAATATGCATCTAGAAGGTATTTCGAGAATATTTGATGTCGAATGTGAGATACTACGTAGCATTCGACACAGGAATCTGACAAGCGTCATAAGCAGTTGCTCCAATGAAGAGTTCAAGGCATTAGTACTTGAATATATGCCAAAGGGAAACCTTGAAAAATGGTTATATTCCCACAACTATTACTTGAATATGATGGAAAGATTGAATATAATGATTGATGTTGCATCTGCTTTGGAGTATCTTCACCACGGTTATTCAATGCCCATTGTCCACAGCGACTTGAAGCCTAGTAATGTGCTGTTAGATGAAGACATGGTTGCCCATGTAAGCGACTTTGGGATAGCAAAGTTGTTATGCGATGGAGATAGCTTTGTGTTAACCAACACGCTAGCAACATTCGGTTACATCGCTCCAGGTGAAGTTTCTCTAAATATATCGATTGCACTTCACTTTCAATCAATTAATTGTGTCTTCCTTACTGCACATATCATGATTTTTGTTGTTCCAGAGTATGGCTTGGAAGGGCTAGTTTCAACAAGGTGTGATGTTGATAGAAACTTTTACGAGAAAAAGGCCTAGTGATGATATGTTTTGCGGAGATATGAGCTTAAAGAGATGGGTAGAACTCTCACTTTCGGAGATCCCGGATGAAGTGATAGATGCCAACTTAGTCATGAATTTGGAGGAAGAAATGATTGACAAGAATATGCAGTGTGTATCATCCATACTTGAATTGGCTCTGAAATGCTCTGCCGACTCTCCCGGGGATAGAATCAACATGAAACAAGCACATGCGGAGTTGCAGAAAATCAAACATCGATTTTCCCAATGAGATTCAAGTAAGCTATTTTAAAGTTCTATGTTATTTCTAAAAGCATATTGATATGCCAAATTTCTATGGCAAAGTTAGCTAATGAAGTCTTCTTCATTTGGTGGCTTTGATGAGGCATGCAGTGGATAGTTGTGAGGTGGATGACATATAGAATGGAAAATGTTGTTCTTTATTATTACCATGGAAGGTATGCTATATGTGGAATAATTGTGTCTCTGTTTCTTCTTATGCTTTATTCAGTAGTATTCTATCTTTTCAAGACCTTTTTTCTTGTGTTTTACTTTCTAGTTATTAATGATTAATGATAATTTAATTATGTACTCTTATTAATTTGTTGTCTTAATGCGAAAGTAAAATGTAATATAATTTTGAAATTAATAATTTAAGATCGTTTAAAACGTAAAAATTATTTTTTTTCGCTCTCATTTATCTCTAATTTGAATATCATACTATTTTTTCATTTTATTTTCGTTTGTTGGTGAAAAAGATAAGTAGATATCATGTTTTATCTTTCAAAAAAGTTTATCAGAGAAATCAAGACGCGATAGCTCATTGCTTCACTAAAGCTGAGGTGTTGCTACACTTCATGTTTGGAATGAACCCTCGTCGTTTGTGGAGGGTCATCTCCATGCTCCATGTTCGTGTGATTAATAAAATCTCTCCTTTTCCTAAAAAAATGTAATGCCATTCATTTTTGTTTAAAAACTTATGCATAAAAACAATAGGTTTAGACAATCCAAAAATAAATAAAATAATAAATAATAGTATAAATTAAAAAATGATTATTTTTTAATCTTTGAAACTTTTATTCCGAAGCGCGGATTTTGCATTGGAATACCTTGGAAACCCTCTGTCACGTATCACAATTTTGGTGCGCCACATGGACAAAATAATATGTTTACTTAGAGAATTATATATATTAACGCTAATAACCTATAATGGTTTGTTGTTAGAATGGCCCACAGTGCTGTTATTAAATATTAATTAACCTAAAATAAAACTTAATTATTAATTTTAAATTGAGTTTATTAATCTCCCTCCACCCCATTACAAATATCTCGATTTTTATAATGGGATGTCCTATTACAAATGTCTCATTCCATTTTTGGCAACATATTCTCTCTTAGATGCCCCAGCTTTGCCTCTTGATCAGTTAAGCCTCATCGGCAATAGATAATTAAATTAAGTACACATAAATATGGTGCTTGCTCATATGATATTAAGATGGTGTATATATGTTTTGTGGGTTTCAACTGAGAGAATTAAATTGAATTGAAACACATCTAACTATCTAGTTTCGCCAAATTATTATAAATACTTAAAGCATTCAACATTTTATAAAACATCCAAAAAAGAGAATATTTCAAACACTTCAATTTGATCTATACTTAAATAGCCATGATTCAAATCCTATTTTTCTTCGTTTTGGGTGGAGTAATAGTGAATGAATCTCAAGCACATCGTCAGATCGAGTTGATGGGTACACTTGCTTCAGCAAATAAAAAAACCGATTTTTGCGACAATAATAAAATAGTATCAGTATCTTGTTGTCATACGATTCTTAAAGGCATATGCAATGAACAAGTTTCAATTTCAGCTGATTGTTGTAATTCATTTAATCATCTTGGTTATTTAATTAGTTTTGATGCATTTCTTAATGCAGCCAAGGCAGAATATCAATCTTGTGACCCTGACCATGGGCTAAAGAATTTATCGATAATTTGCAATCCTTGAGAATTTACTAGACATGTAACATCACAATAATAGTTAATAAAATTTATTTTTCTTCTTTATTTTGAATTCTCAAGAATTATCTTTTGCATTCATTTTGATTAGTGTAATTAATAAAGGAGGTTTTGATGAATCAGAAAATAAGAAACTCATGATTGAATTATGAGAAATTGTCTATAGCATTTTTAATAAATGCATAATGAAACATATGTGTTCTAACGTTCATTGGTTTTGACTATGCAACCAAGTGTTATATGTTGATTAATGATAATTTTATTTTAATGGAATTGCAACCAACTGTATCTTATTTTAATGATAATTTAATGGAATTGGGTTGTTTACTGGGTTGGATTTTGAACATGTCGTATATGGGCTGGATTTTATTTGTTGATAATTTGGTAGAATATTAATACAAAGTTTGAATCAATTTTTTTTAAAAAAAATTAATAATAAAAAAAATACAAGTCTGAATTGAATAAATTTTTTTTGAGGCAAGTTTGAATCGAATAATTGGAACTGCTTGTTGCCAATTTAACTTTTCATTACATATTGTGCTTTTAATGGATAATTATAAATTATTTTTTTTCTATTTCTAATTAATGCTTCTGTTACATGCATGTTATCGACAAGATATAACATGTTGAGTTTTAATACACTATTTAGCTATACAAGTATATATAAAATTTATTTTTTTGAATAATATAAATATTTTTGATTTTGACACTTAATAATTTTATCATAATGAGTAGGAGTATAATATTAAGTTCAATGAGTATTTGCTCCCCTCTGTGCTCTCAAGGGTTAATTTTGGTACTGCCGTTTTTTCTCTTTTCCTCTTTAATAAAATTTTTATTTAATAAAAAAAAATAAGTTCAATGAGTATTGTATAATAATAATAATTAAATTTACCAATTTTTTTTTGTTATTGATTATTATTTTCTATTAAAATTTAAATTAATAAATACTTTTATAATATTGTCTCGATATTTGTTGATAATTGTGCATTATATTTTTTAATTAATATTTTTAATTTAAATATTTTTATGTATGCTTTGATAAAATAATTCAACAAATAAATATTATAATTTTTTAATCAAAAGAGAAGAGAAGATATATAAATTTTGTAGGAGAAAGAGATACAAATAGAAATAATATAATAACAAAATAAGGAGAAAGAGAAAAAAATAAAGAAAATTGTAAAAGAGATAGGAGACATAAAAACAATCACTTTAAAATTTTAAATTATAATAAATTATTTATTTCAAATTCATATTTAATGAATTTTAAATCAAATTGAAGATCTTGTCATGATCTTTAACTTAATATACACATCAAATATATTTTTATAAAATACAAAAAAGAAGTAAAATAAAAGAATTAGGTTTTGATTTTGTTTTAATCTTAGTCTGCAATTGAATACCACATAAGCTCCAACTCATCACTCTGGTGGTTGAAAAAAATTGAGGGGACGGAATTGCAAAAATTGAAAAGGTTATGATTTAATTCGCCACACTTCAAAAGTCACGTTAAAATTGCAAATTTAAAATTGTTCGTGTTGCAAAAACCCCCATTTTTTTTATAACCGTAACAAACGTTATGCATAATAGATATATAGATAACGGTACTTTTCGCTATGTATTCTAAACATCTTAGTGTTTTATTTCATTATGTAGTTCAAAGACCAAGTGCAGTAATTTTCTTTGCTTGTAATTCATGCTTGTTTTGGTATATAAGTGCAAAACCGATATCAAATATACGAAGTTGAGCAACTTGTTTGAATGAGATGATAAGTTAAGGTTACAAAAAAATGGATTGTGGAAGCTGAAATTAATTTCTATATTTTTCATTCCCTTTTTGGTGATGTGGAATGAAAGAGTGAATAAAAACTTGTGTTAATCTAGTAATAAAATTTCAGCAATTCACTTTAGATACTTAACATGAATATTTCAAAACAAGTCATTTTCCTTTTGTAGAAAGCAACTCATTGCAGTGCAAGTGCAATGTCCTCTTTCCACTAAAGAACGAGACCATATGTGTTCTTTCAAATTTGAAGTGAAGCGACAATGCATTGTGATCTCGCATAGAGGCTTGTCGCATGTATGATGACTAGCTTCGAGCAACGCCATTCCATATGCAATTAGAACACAAAAGTGATCGCTTCGACTAGTCGTCTAGCTTAGATCATTTTAGTCCACATTCATTGGTGTTCGATTCATTTTTGCAATCATATATCAAAATACAAATTGCAAATATTAATTAAAAGGATTGGTATTTATTACAAATGTTCGAAAGTGGTGTCAAATGTCAATATTACAAGATGGAGATTTAATTTTGCAATTAGCCAAAAATTTACTAATTATAAATAATAAATGTGATAAGCTACCAACCTTTATTAACTCTTAGTTCAACCACTTCTATCATCTCAGTCCTAAATGTTGAGGTAGGGTTTGGGAGGAGTACACGTGGAAGTTGATAAACACTAATTTTGCATTGTTTTTATGAGTATTTTAGTGCTTAGAATGCTAAGATTATGCTTCATTGTGATATCATTTGGTTTGAGTTTCATATTCTTTTGTGATATTACATTTGAGTATGGTTTTGGCTATTTTGTTATAAGCTTGAGTGTTTTGAAAGCCAAATATGGATAATGAAGATCCGAGAGTCGAGTTAGAAGTGTTCCGGGGACAAGAATCGAGAAAATGAGCTCGAAGAGCTTGAAAAACACCACAAAAGGCTAAAATACCGGCGAAAATTGCCGGCGGCAACACCGCCGCTAGCCAATAATTACGACAGCCGACCGACAGCGTTTGAGGCGACCCGCCTTAAATTAATGGAAATATGTAATTATATTGCCGCCCGTATTTACGGGCGGGAGTGTTACGAATGCTGGACCTGACCCGACAGCCCAACAAGAGGAGCGCCAAGAAGAGGGGAGGCCCAAACGAATGCTGCACCAGCCCATTAGGTTGAAAGACTATGTGGTTGGTTAGATTAAGATATTTCAGTGGTCCCTAGTTTGTTGAGTATGTTGTCTCCTCTTTCAGTATCCTAGTTTGCTTTTTACCAGAAGGCCGTTGGCCATATATAGGACGTTACCTTGTTTTCCTTGGGATTATGAAATGAATATTCAGTGATATCTTCCTATCTCTCTCTCTTTATGCTTTTATCCCTCTGATCTTGGAGTCAGAGCTCACTCGAAGAGCTCCTGCCATTTGAGCACTTAACAGGGAGCAACGCCGCCGGTGAAGGGTCGGGCATTAGCGACTGGCAAAATGTCGCCGCTATTTATGAATTAAAATTAGGTCTCTTCTTCCCCATTTCAGCCTACCCCCAGCCTAACCAGTCGCCGGAACTGCGCCCCACCCACCGCCAGCAACCGCAGCCCAAAGAAGGAAAACAATGAAGACAGCGACGACCAGGCGGTGACCGCCGTGGAGCCCACCGAGAATATGGCGATGGTGGTGGTCAGGCGGCGACCGCTGGGAAACCGTCGCGCCATGAAGGAAGTTTGCAAAGACGTTCGCCGCGTGTCCGCCCGGCTTTATTTTTGTGTGTTTTTAGGTTTTTCCCTAGGTTTGGACACTTACCCTGACAGCACACCATAACATCTTAAAGTTTTTTTTCTATTTTAAGAATTTTCAACATTTGACTTTTATTTTGGGCCCCTATCTATTTAATTTTGTTTGGGCTCTTATTCACTAAGTGGGCTGCATTTCTTTAAAGATTGTGCCGATTTAATTTAATATCTTTATTTGTTGGGTTTGCCCATTTAATTTATTAATTGAACCATTGACTGGATAATTTGGATTTTGATTTAATTAATTAAATTTCTCATTAATTATTTCTGTCCAAGTGTTATTATATGCATATTGATTATATGTTTTAATTTATATACTAAAGTCTTACCAATTTATGGAAGAAAAATATTTTTTAAGTTGATTTTATGTTTAAGTTGAGTTTTTAAGTAAAAGTCGAGCAAGGGCATTGTTGGAACCCTTAGCAAAGAAAATCAATTTCAATTTTATTTTGAAAATCCGAGTGTTGCGAATCTAGTTAGATGACAAGTTATGAAGGCTAAGGATGATTTTAGGACCACAATTAAATTAAGTTGAGAACTATCTTGTAGGTCCTATAGAAGAAGATATTAGGTTCCCGATCAAGCCCTATTAAATTGTTTGGATTGTCTCCAAATCAGGTGAGACTTTATTTATGAAATGTATGTTTAAGCTAATAAGTTCGATTTTATGAAAAGTTTAGGTTGATATGGCACTCCCACCTTCCTTCAACGCCTTCACAATCCATTTCTAGCGATGACTTGTCTTACCAACTGTGTCGAAAACAAGATCGAATTTCTAGAGCCCGGGCTCGACTGCTAGAGGATCATCCGTGGCGTTGGGGGCATGATGATCGGCAGACCTCACCGTCTGATGAGAGGCGGAGGCGTGCGGAGGAGAAAGATGATAAGTCTCTCTCCCTTCATTGTTTTGAATTCGTTTGTTATGAGTTCTGGAGCTGCATTGAATGAGGCTTAATTTGTTGTAGATCTGATTGATTTTATTTAAGTTGTTGGCATACAAATTATGTAAGATACATATAATGTGTACATTCTAATAACTTTTCATATTTTAAAAAGTAATTAGTTGGGATACATTTTTTATTTGAAGATTTTTTTTACTAAAATAAAACATTTAATGACTCTGTTTTTAAGTAAAAGATGTACTAATATTTATTGAAATTGACTTAAATTAAATGTTTATGCAAGCAGAATTTTGACCCAAAAAATATTAAAAGAGAAGTTGCAACAATTATTTGAAAAGTGATTTGAAGTCATAAATGATGCCTATCACGTACGAAGATATCAAATGTTAAATTCTAGCAAAAGACTGAGAGACAAAAAAAGTACTCACTATCTTCAACTCGTCCGTGTAAGAATCTCTCACCTTTCCAATATTCCAATGGTCTCATCCTAATTTTTTTGCTTCTTCTCACTTCAGTTTCAAATATTGTACCGGTCTCTGCAGTAGCCAAGCAAAAAATATTGATAGTATCATGGGATGTGCATCTCTAATACGTTTATCACCTGCAACTCTTTTTCCTCTCTTCTGCTTGGCACAACATGCACCTAAAATATAGAACACATGCTGGACCCAGTAATTGAAAATTAAGAAAAAAATATTTTAAATAATATTAATAATGACTTAAAACTTCTAAAGATTGAATAAAATATTAAATTTGGTATAATCGTATATTTGAAAGAGATTGTCCCAGACTTTTATTTATTGTCATAGCAAAACAATTGTCTCTCTTTAAGAAACTAATGAAACTTTTTCTTGAACCCTATTGAGACATAAATTACTAAATTTGTAATTAATTCATAATCTAACGAAAATTTCATCATGCATCATCTTAGTTGTTGTGTCATGTGTATGACCACTCTTATCATATACTAAAATCTTTAGACCCTTTTTTATTGTGACTTTTGAGATTGCCACGTATAGTTGTCCATAACTAATCACATGTTATGATAGGTATAATCCTAAATTAATTTGAAATTGATTTATCTCTGACTCTTATTTATTGTTATAGCAAAACAAACATTCACTAAGAATTACCTTATGTAGAAATGAATAGGAAATTTAGTGAAAATAGTATAAATTGAAAATTAATAATTTTACAAAACTATTTATTCAATAAAACTATGATAAGACTTACCCATTCATCAATCACGATCACTTCAAGTGCTTCCTTGCCCAATTTATATTTTTGAACTCATAAGAGCAAAATTCTGACCACCACATTTTTATTTCGTATTTTTGAATTGATGGCATGCATTCAAACGAATAGCTTCATTATTCGTCGACATTTCCTATATTTAGAATATGTAAATCAATTATAAAAAAAATGTAATGAATAATACTACAAATGATATTTCGAATCATGCAAAATTGAACATTACTCTTATTCCTTATTTAACTTGATATAAAGTTATTTAGTTGGTAAAAAGAGTTCTTTATGCTTTGAGGAGATTTTCATCATTCTAAATATTTAATCATATTTAAGATTTTATTTTATTAAATATATTTACGTGAAGAACAATATTAAAAATCTCCCTCCCAAATATATACATTAAATACCGCTGATTTCAATACACAACTCTATAAAGAAAAAACAAAATTACAAAATCACCATGGAAATGTTTTTTTTTTTTTTTTTTTTCGCCATGGAAATGTTTGTAATGAAATATTATTATTGAGCGTATTTATTTACGAAGTTGAGGTTATCCTCATTAATTTATCATCAAGATGGGATCAAATATTTCAAGAGTGTTAAATTTGATTTTGTTTTCGATGACTTATCCTCAATATTTATCAGATATCGAAAATTATTAATTAAAAATTTAGAAAAAATAAGAATTAATGAAAATTGAGGAAAATTAGAATAGAGTGATTATACGACGCCACGCATGATCGAGTTTATTTTGCTTATATAGATTGGCACCAAACTTTATGAATGCATGCAAATTCAATGTTCGTAAGTTTGAAATTCTGGCCATTGCAATCCATGTGTAATCCATGTGTAGTTGAATATAATAATTCAAGAATTTGTCTCAACCTCAAGTCTTCGTCTCAGTCTCTATAAGTGATTGGTGCCGACATCTAAGGACGACTTTTCTCAAACGGAAAAAACGTACAAAAAACAAAAAACACATCAAAAACAACACCCACCATCAAGACTCTCAACTCTTGTAATATTTGTGTATATAGCTTGCAGTTATTAGCGACTTAATTATCATAATACAATCACAATTTGCAGCCATGGAGAAAAAGCTTTCTTGCATTTTGCTGTATGCATTCCTAATCACCATAACCTTCCAAATGCTTTCTTCTGAAGCCAAAGCCAAACAACCTCTGAGCCTTGCAACTGATCAAACTGCCCTTCTTTCACTCAAACATACATCTCTTTTACTTGCAAGTAATTGGACCAACTCCACCTCCGTCTGCACCTGGATTGGCGTCACTTGCAGCTTCCGCCACCACAGAGTAGCTGCCTTGAATCTCTCCAACATGGCTCTCTCCGCCACCATTCCTCCACAGCTCGGACGCCTCTCCTTCCTCGTCTCCCTCGACCTCACCAACAACCTTTTCTATGGAGATTTGCCACACCAACTGTCTCTCCTTCGCCGTTTGAAGTTCATATCTTTCCAACTCAACAACTTCACCGGAGACATCCCTCCGATGTTGGGTCAGTTACCAAAATTAGAGTACTTGTCTTTACGCAACAACAGCTTCATAGGTTCCATCCCAAAATCTCTCTCAAACCTCACAAACCTACAATTTCTTTCCTTATCTTCCAATTCTCTAAGTGGAGAAATTCCAAAAGAGTTTGGGAGACTTCAAAGTCTACAAAATCTGTATGTTGAATATAATCATCTCTCGGGTGCTATACCATCAGCCATATTCAACATATCAACCCTTGTAGCTATAGCTTTATCATGCAATGAATTGAGTGGAAGTCTTCCAACAGACATTTGCAGTAATCTTCCATCTCTTACTGGGATTTATCTTTCTTATAATCAGCTGAGTGGCACGATTCCAACAAATCTATCCCAATGTTCAGGGCTTGAGGTGTTGAGCCTCTCTTACAACTCTTTAACTGGGGAGATACCTTCAGAAATCGGCTACTTAACATCTCTTCAGATTCTATATCTTGGTGGCAACAATTTGAATGGTATGGTTCAAGTTCTTATCACATAAATTTGTGTAAATGAGATTTTATTAGTTTCATGACACTTTTTTTTGCCAGGAATACTACCACATCAGATTGGTCATCTTCGGAGTCTGGTTGAGTTTGGTGCTGAATTCAATCAGATTGGGGGCTCAATTGATTTCAATATTTTCATGAATATGTCTTCTCTGCAAACCTTAATACTATGGCGTAACAAATTCACGGGGAACCTTTCAAGGGATGTCGGGAATATTACCATGCTAACAAAGTTAGACCTCTATGAAAACCATTTTACAGGTACAACAGAGTAAATTTAGGTACAATATGTGTTTTTAGCTACAGTTTTGAAATCTCATGTTTTGCAGGGCTTATTCCCACTGAATTTGGCCAACTTTACCATTTGGAATCATTAGTATTAGACTTGAACCCCTTGAGTGGTTCTATTCCACATGAGCTCTTTAACATTTCAACTCTTCGGAGTCTTTCACTTGCTGGGAATGCTCTGTCAGGGGTTCTTCCAACCCATTTATGCCATGCTTCTCCCTTTCTTGTAAAACTTCTTCTTGGCGGAAATTCCATGAGTGGAGTAATACCCAACTCTATCTCTAACTGTTCTCAACTCATGATTCTCTCACTTTCCGAAAACAAATTCGGTGGTTATATACCTACTCATCTCGGCAACCTAAGACTTCTTCAAAGACTTACACTGGACAACAACAATCTTACCCAGGCACCATCTTCTTCCTTCATTACTTCATTGACAAATTGCAGGTCCCTAACTTTTTTGTCAATTGGTGATAATCCTCTAAATGGTGTCATTCCAGCTTCTCTCGGGAACTTATCTTCCTCGCTTTCAACATTATATGCCAACAACTGCAAATTCAGTGGCAGTATTCCTATTGAAATAGGCAATCTAAGCAATTTGATGACATTGGTGTTACAAGCAAATGAGTTATCTGGTAATATTCCACCAACTATAAGCTATTTACATGAACTTCAAGGATTAGATATGTCTCATAACATGTTGGGAGGCTCAATACCACATGCTATATGTGATCTATTCAGCCTCAATTCTTTATTTATGAGCCATAATCAATTTTCAGGCCCGATTCCTAAATGTCTGGGAAATGTCTATTCTTTAAGAAATCTTCATCTAGGCTCCAACATGTTGAATTCAAGCATACCTTCAAGCTTATGGGGCCTAAAAGATTTGAACTCTCTAGACTTGTCCTCGAATTCATTAAATGGGTTCTTACCACAAGAGATAAGTAACTTAGGAGCAGCAACACATATAAACCTATCGATGAATCAGTTGTCAAAGTCTGTTCCTAGCACTATTGGGAAGTTGCAGAATTTGGTTAATCTGTCTTTGGCAAATAATAGACTAGAAGGTTCTATTCCTGTGTCAATGGGAAGCATGATCAATTTGGCAAATCTCGATTTGTCATACAACAACCTCTCTGGTTCAATTCCAAAGTCTTTAGAAGAACTTCAACACCTCGATTACTTTAATGTCTCTTTCAATAGTTTAAGTGGAGAAATTCCTAACGAAGGTTCTTTCAGAAACTTCACTATGGATTCTTTTAAGGGTAATGAGGCATTGTGTGGAATCCCCAAGTTCCATGTCCAAATTTGCTCTTCAATTTCTAATCACAGATCAAAGAGAAAGAAGGTGGAACGAGCTTCATTTATTGTTTTCGGGGTTGTGGCTTTAATCTCAGTTGTTTCTTTGGCCTTTATAATTGTAAAAAATAAAAGGAAAGATAAGACGACTAGCAGAGAAGTTGATGAGTTGACATTCATTGTGCCGGAAAGAATCTCTTATTATGAACTGCTGCAAGCAACGGAAGGATTCGATGAAAGCAATTTACTTGGCACCGGGAGTTCTTGCTCTGTTTATAAGGGAATTCTTAACAATGGGAAGGATATCGTTGTCAAGGTGTTTAATATGCAGCTGGAAGGTATTTCAAAAATATTTGATGTCGAATGTGAGATACTACGTAGCATTCGGCACAGGAATCTGACAAGCGTCATAAGCAGTTGCTCCAATGATGAGTTCAAGGCATTAGTACTTGAATATATGCCAAAGGGAAACCTTGAAAAATGGTTATATTCCCACAACTATTGCTTGAATATGATGGAAAGATTGAATATAATGATTGATGTTGCTTCTGCTTTGGAGTATCTTCACCACGGTTATTCAATGCCCATTGTCCACAGCGACTTGAAGCCTAGTAATGTGCTGTTAGATGAAGACATGGTTGCCCATGTAAGCGACTTTGGGATAGCAAAGTTGTTATGCGATGGAGATAGCTTTGTGTTAACCAACACGCTAGCAACATTCGGTTACATCGCTCCAGGTGAAGTTTCTCTAAATATATTGATTGCACTTCACTTTCAATCAATTAATTGTGTCTTTCTTACTGGACACATCATGATTTTTATTGTTCCAGAGTATGGCTTGGAAGGGCTAGTTTCAACAAAGTGTGATGTGTATAGCTACGGGGTGATGTTGATCGAAACTTTTACGAGAAAAAGGCCTAGTGATGATATGTTTTGCGGAGATATGAGCTTAAAGAGATGGGTAGAACTCTCACTTTCGGAGATCCCGGATGAAGTGATAGATGCCAACTTAGTCATGAATTTGGAGGAAGAAATGATTGACAAGAATATGCAGTGTGTATCATCCATACTTGAATTGGCTCTTAAATGCTCTGCCGACTCTCCCGGGGATAGAATCAACATGAAACAAGCACATGCAAAGTTGCAGAAAATTAAACATCGATTTTCCCAATGAGATTCAAGTAAGCTATTTCAAAGTTCTAAGATAATATTGTTCTATTACCATTTTATTGATGCTCAAGGTTTTTCTATCCAATTTTCCTCCATATTTTATGTTCTTGAGTTTACATATTTTATTGTGTCTGTGTTTCTTCCTATGCTTTATCCAGTAGTATTCTATCTTTTCAAGAGCTTTTTTCTTGTGTTTTACTTTCTAGTTATTCCAGAGATGCGATGCAGGTCATATGCTCACTTCATCCGTACTCTTATTAATGATTAATGATAATCAAATTATGTACTCTTATTATTAATTATGTTAATCTTTTTCAAACACTTCGAGTTGATGATTCAACACTTGCTTCAGCAAATAAAAAAAAAATCGATTTTTGCGACAATAATAAAATAGTATCAGTATCTTGTTGTCAAACGATTCTTAAAGGCATAGGCAATGAACCTGTTTCAATTTCAGATGATTGTTGTATTTCAAATAATGCTCTTGATTATTCAAATGGTTTTTCTGCATTTATTGAAGCAACGAAGGCAGAATATCAATCTTGTGACCTTGACCATGGGAATTTTTTTTTTATCGATAACTTGCAATCCTTGAGAATTACTAAACATGTAACATCACAATAATAGTTAATAAATTTTCTTTTTCTTCTTTATTTTGTATTTTCAAGCATTATCTTTTTCTTTCATTTTAATGTAATTAATAAAGGAGGTTTTGATGTATCGGAAAATAAGAAACTCATGATTGAATTATGAGAAATTGTCTATAGCATTTTAATAAATGCATAATGAAACATATGTGTTCTAACGTTCATTGGTTTTGACTATGCAACCAACTGTTATATAATTTTATTTTAATGAAATTGCAATATATATGTTGATTAATTATAATTTAATTATGTATCTTATTTATTTGTTGTCTTAATACGAAAGTGAAATGTAATATACTACTAATAATTAATTTGGGTTGGACTTGGGCTGTTTTCTGGGTTGGATTTTGAACATGTCGTATATGGGCTGGATTTTATTTGTTGATAATTTGGTAGAATATAAATACAAAGTTTGAATCGATTTTTTTTTATATATAAAAAAAACAAGTTTGATCAATTGATTTTATTTCGTTCTGTAGTTCAAAGACCGAAATCAAATATACGAAGTTGAGCAACTTGTATGGAATGAAATGATAAGTTAAGGTTACTAATATCTTCATAAAGAAACCGTTTTAGAAGTAATTAAGTCTAATTAAACGCTTAATCAGCTTGTTCCTTAATCGAGAATAAATAAGTATGAAAGGAATTAATAATGTTGACCCAGTAATTAATAGGTTCAATCATAAGGCAGTCTAATAATTAATTAAATAAAAGTGGGCATGAATTAAATAATGGCAGCCCACTTGTATAAACATATGAAGCCCAAGTAAAATAATTCAATCTGAGCCCAACGAAGATGGCCCAATTACTAAATGAATACTTGGGCTTAGATAAATAAATAATAATCCATCCGTCCCACGAATTTTGAGTCACTTCTTTTCGGCACGAGAGTTAAGAAATTGAAAATTAGTGTTTTAAATGTGTAGGTAATAAAGTAGAAAAGTGATTAGACAATTAGAAACTCTTATTTGTTTTTTTCTAATCCTTATTATATATAGATATGACTCAAGATTCGTGGGATGACCGAAAAAAGAAATTGACTCAAGATTCGTGGGACGAAGGGAGTATAACGCACAACTAATTAAATCATTGGGCTCAATAAATAAAAATGATTTTGGGCCCAAAGAAATAATGAAAAGAGTCCAATTAAATAATAAAAAAATGCTGGGCTCGAAATATCAAAATATCATAAGGCCCAATTAAATAAATCAACCAATAAAGAGTATGTTAGGAGAAAAAACAATTCCTTTTCTATATTTGCAATGTCCTCTTTCCAATATAGAGTATGTTAGGAGAAAAAAATTCTCAAAAAAAAAAAAAAAAAAAAATGAAAGAAAAAATTCCTAATAAAATGTAGGCAAAAGAAAGTTATGGGCATGCAATTATTGATGCAAAAGGATACCATGACAGAAGCTTCAATTATTTTTTGAGTTCCAATATGTTCTTTGCACGTGAAATGATATGTATGATACTAATAATAAAATAAAGTTGAAGAGGAGTAAAGAAAATGTGTAAATGGCATGCGTTCAATTAATAATGATACAAAAGTTGATTTGCTTGTTATATTCCTTCATATATACTTGTTTTAAGGATAATTGTGTTGTTTAAAACTATATAATCTATAAAAAAAATTGTAATGTATTGAAACTGATTTATAATATATTTAAACTATATAGTCTATGAAAATGTTGTTTGCTATTTTGTTTATCTTTTAATAAAAAATGCTATAAATATACGAAATGCCCAAAAAAAATTGTAATGTATTGAAACTAATTTGTAATACATTGAAATGATATAATTTATGAAAATAGTGTTCTTTATATTATGTTCGTCTTTTAATAAAAAATGACTTAAATATACATAATGCCCAAAAAAAAAAAATTCCCAAGGGCTACCGCCCCCGAACCCCCCGTACAAGTTCATCCCCCTCCGACCTTAATTCCTGGCTCCGCCACTGGTATTAGGTCACACATGATATTAATTAAGACGGATAATTAATTGTTTTGTGGGTTTCAATTGACATAATTAATTAAATTGAATTGAAAAACATCTAGCTTCGCCAAATTAGTATAAATACTGAAAGCATTCGTCATTTCAAAACACATCTTATATAAAAAGGGAATATTTCAAATACTTTGATTCGAATTATAATTGAATATCATGATTCAAATCTTGATTTTCCTTGTTATTAGTGGAGTGATAGTAAATGAATCTCGTTCTCATGAAATCGAATTGGGCTTAAAACAAGCTGATTTAAATGGCAAAGTGGTTTTTTGTAATCATAAACAAAGACTAATCCCTCAAGTTTGTTGTTATTTGTTTGTTAATAGCATTTGCGATCCTGATTACCCTCTATATAGGGTTGATGGTTGTTGTAATTTCTATGGAAATCTTAGTACAGAGAGTCAACATGCATTTTTTAATGGAGCTAGGAAATTAATACCTAATTGTCATGGGGCTTATTATTTAAACCTTACTTGCTAGAATTACTACTATATACATGTAACGTCACAATAATCGTGAATAAATATTAAATATGTTATTTTTCTCTCTCTATTTTAAATATTCAAGCATTATCTTGTGTTGTCTTCTTTTTATTTCGAGTGAGATGTTTAAATAACTTGGATTCTAGCTTAAGGTTATGCAGCAATTGGATTCTAAAGAAATATACCATTATTTTAACACCCAAAACACTCTTACAAGTTGCAATTAACTTCAAATTTAAATTCTTAAAATATCAGTTACATCCTCATTTGGTCATGGGAGTTGAATATGATTTCGCCGGAACTTTCACTTTTCTCTCAGGCATTTCGTCAAACATCTTCCTTGATTCAACCAAATCTCAAAGGTAACGGACGCGTATCGACCGTTATCTCGCTGGGTTTAATTGTACCATTTTTTGAACTATGGGGGTATTTGATCCAAGGTCGAGACCTCTACTTCAAGGGTGCATCTGCACCTTAACCCTATAAATATTTTCATCCACATTTGGTCATCGGAGTTGAATATGACTTCGCCGGAACTTTCACTTTTCTCTCAGGCATTTCGTCGAACACCTTCCTCACTTCAACCAAATCTCGAAGGTAACGGACACGTAACGGCCGTTATCTCGCTGGGTTTAATTGTACCATTTTTTGGACTATGGGGGGGGTATTTGATCCAAGGTTGAGACCTCTACTTCAAGGGTGCATCTGCACCTTAACTCTATAAAATATTTTCGTTACTGACACTAAATTATCAACAAGTTATCAAAATCCTGAGTTTCTCATAATTCAATCATGAGTTTCTTTTTTTCCTATACATCAAAATCCCCTTTATTAAATACATTAATATGAAAGTAATAGATAATGCTTGAAAATTCAAAATAAAGAAAAAAGCAAAAAACAAATTTATTAACTTTTATTGTGATGTTACATGTTTAGTAAGGAGGAGTACACATTATCTCTAGAACTCTTTCCCCATACCCAGTGTAACAGTTAGGGCTATATTTTACCTTGGCTTCATCAACAAATGCATCAAAACTATCTCCTTGACTAAGAGCAATATATGAACTACAACAATCACTTGACACTGAATCCAAAGCACTTTGGTCATTGCATAAGGCCTTAAGAATCAATTGACAACAAGATGCAGAGCCTATTTTGTTATTGTCGCAAATATCGGTTTTTTTATTTGCTGAAGCAAGTGTTGAACTTGTCGATTCGATCTGACGATGCGCTTGAGCTTCATTCACTATTACTCCACTAACAACGAGAAAAAATAGGATTCGGATCATGGTATTCAACTATAGATCGAATTGAAATATTTGAAGTATTTTCTTTTTAGAATGTTTTGTGAAATGTTGTACATGTTGGTATTGCAAAGGTTACCTGGGGGGAGAACTTCAGGAACTCCGGCCTAACCATTGCCCCTAAGCAATCCCGGACCCCCCGCACTGCAAAGAAACAAAAAAGAAACGTAAACTTGTGCGACCAACAAGTGACGAAATAAAATAAGTAAAGAGGGCCAAAACGCCCATCACCAACTCCACAATGACAGTTCAGCTGATCATCAAACAAACTGGACACCAATGGAGAAGGGATACCATCGCGGAAAAACCAAACGAGCACGATCACCATGACCCACACATATGTTTCATTGTACATTTATTAATATTGATTGTGAAAAATATTGATTTCTAGTAGTGGCAATATGACAATATTGTTATTGATTTCTTTTCTTTTCTTCTCTTCTCTATCTTATTCTCCAAGAAATATAATATTGATTGTGAAAAATATTGATTTCTAGTAGTGGCTGGCTACACATGATGCTAGAAAAAGGTTAAGACTAAAATATAGATCCATTACTTAATTAACCATATTAAATAGCTATTAAGTGCATGATACTATATCTAGTACTATACCTTTATTTATGTAACTATACTTTATTATGCTTCACGACAAATAATATATGAAGAATCATAAAGCCTTTATATTTATGTAACTATACTAAAGAAATGGACCATTATTTTAATTTCCCCCTCCCCAGCTCCCCTAAGTAAAATATATATATATATATATATATATATATAGGGGGCGGTTATTCAATAAACCACCCTTATTTTAAGAATTACGAACCAGCAAAAATGCATGAATTTTATGTATAACACGCATGAATAAACTGTATAAAGGCATGAATTGCGAAAAATAATTTTTTGCTACCTTTGGGATTCGAACTCAGGACCATGAATTTATCCAACAAGGTGATGAATCAACCGTAGATCTTGATGATCTAAGGGTTGAAAATGGTTCTTAATTTATATTTTAAGAAGCGTTCTTATTTTAGCCTTCCCCTATATATATATATATATATATATATATATATATATATATATAGGGTTAGGTTCAATAGAGAAGCTAAATATTCGAGAGAAACAGAGAAGATGAATAAGTCAATAATTGTACTGAATATGCCAACAATTTTACTGAACGGAATAAATGTGCGGAATAAGTCAATAAACACGCACATTTATTCCGTTCAGTAAAATTGTTGGCGTATTCAGTACAATTATTGACTTATTCATCTTCTCTGTTTCTCTCGAATATTTAGCTTCTCTATTGATCCCTTCTCTATATATATATATATATATATAGGAAGAGGTTCTAATAAAAACCTCTTTTAAAATGAGAACTAGGAACCTAATCTTAGCCTTTAAATTTGAAGATCTAGTGGTTAGGATTAAATTGATATATCATGCGCCTAAAATGATGGCATTAGTTTGACTTGTCCGTTTTTAATTGTTTTTAATTAGAAAAAGGTTATATTTATCTTTTCGTTTTTAATCAACTAAAATTAATGTTTGACTTGTCCGTTTTTAATCAACTAAAATTAATGTTAGATGATTAGTTTTATTTTCGTTTTTTTTTATATAATTCGTTTTAATAAAAGAGTTATAATTATAAAAGAATTCTATTTTTTTTAATGAAAGATTATTATTTGTTTTTGTAACACGTTCTGTCTAGGTTTTTTGTGTTCTGCAAATAGTTCTTAATTCTCTCTCATTCTTTCTCCAAGTCTTCTTTATTCTTCCATAATCTTAATATCTTATACTCTTAATATCAATTTTTATCGAAGTCAGTAGCAGTTATTTATACACGATGAACACTGAAGGTATTTTTAAATTTTATTTTATTATTTGTTTTAGTTGATTAATTTCATTTATTTATTTTCGATTTTTTTAAACGATTTCATGTTTATTTGATTTTGAGAAAGTTGTTCTTTTGCAGTGTTAATTTTTATTCTTTCAATTGTTGTTTATATTTTCTTTGAGTTGCATATCCAAATTATGTAATTGTTTAAGTGCATGGCAAAAATTCTGTATTGCACAGAAGATTATTTTTTGTTTTTTATTTTTCTAGTTACAATTTTTTGATTTCAGTTTTTAAATGTTCACCTTCAATTTAGTAGCAAAAATTCGACCGTTTCATGTTTGATCCAAAGGTTGTATACCATATGTCAACTGCATAGGTAAATGATTTGTTGCATTCATGAAAGAATTTATTGCATACACATTTTAATTGCATTGTTGAAATAAAGGGTTTTGATTGAAATAGTTGGGTTTTTAATTGCATTCGTATATGTGTATTAATTTTAATAATTTGGATTTAAATATTTGTGATTGAAATAGTTTTGAAATAAAGAATTGATTTCAGTTTTTAAATGTTCACCCTCATTTTAGTAGCAAAACTTCAATCTTTTCATGTTTAATACAAAGGTTGTATACCATATGTCAATTGCATAGTTAAATGATTTGTTGCATTCATGAAAGAATTTATTGCATACACATTTGTGATTGAAATAGGTTTGAAATAAAGAATTGTGATTTAAATATTTGTGATTGAAATATTAATTTTAATTGCATAGTTCGTATTTTAAATGCTCATTTGTTTTTTGTTTTTTTTGGCTGCATAGATAAAATAGTGTGTTGCATATTTGAATCTGCTTCCCTCTTCACCTTTTTCCATTCGCAATTTCCTCCAGATGGAACGAGTAGCTGCGACTCTTTGTAATACATGGAAAGAATGCTAGAATCGAAGCAAGAATCGCCTTCCTTTCACAGTAGGATGCATCAAATCTTGATCATATTTAATTCGTAGCTTTAAATTGAGCAAGAAACTCCAACTTCATTTGCCATGATCAAGAGTAAGAATTGGATCGACTATGTGAGATTCGAGTACATCTTCAGCCAGACGAGCTGCAGATGCAATTCTTAACTCCAAATCCTCCCTCCGCTTCTTTGCTACTCATCCCATGATAATTATGACTCAAAATATAGAAATGAAAGAGCCCTTGCCTTCACAGAATCAATCTGCTTCTTTTTCAAGGAGAGTGAATGGTGAGGATGATCATTCTGAATTTGATCTATACTGTTCATAAGAGAAACTAGAGCTGTATGAGAAGCTGCCATTTCTGACCACTCAACTCTGCCAGAGTTTTGGGAAATAAGAAAGGATAAAAGAAGAAGCAGTACGTGAGATATGAGTAACAAATTGATAACGCAACACACTTCATTGACTCATTTATTAGAACTTGCATAGACTGTTTTGTTATAAATTAATGACTTGATGCAAAGAGACATTTTATGGTCTTCAAGATAGAATACAGATTTGTCCCATCTCAACCAAATGAGTAAAGAACAGAGACTATTTCAAAAGTGTGGAATTTGAAGACAAACAGAATGACAGGAAATAGTAGAGAAATTCACAGGCTTATGAACATAGAGGTTTAACCTTCTTTACAACATAGAGGTTTTTTCAGGAGTATTTCTAACTCGACTCAAGTCAACAGTTGCTACTTATAATGCTCTCTCTTTTCTCCCAACTTCTCCATGAAGCTCTGTAGTTTAGCTTGGTCCCACAATTGACTCAAACTTGAAGGCCACCATTCCCAAAACTTTCGTTCTCTTCCAACATTTTCATTGTTGATACGCCACACAAATCCAAAATGAATAAGTATAAGCATTATTGGTACTTCTCCGATACTTGAAGAAGGGATCCCATCTAGTTTCAAATCGAGAAAGGAGATCTGCTGAGGGTTTTCTTTATCAATCATTGTGGTGGGAGGTGTTTTGAGAAAAACTGCAGATACATAAGCATGTTGGGAATCAATATGGAAGAATTTAACTACAATGGTGAATTTGGATAATGATAAGCATTGCTTTAAACTATTGAAATTCGGTGAAGGAAAAAAGAATGGAGCTTCATTCAAATTAAATTAACACTTTAGAATAAGAAATGGATTACAAGCATGATAAACTCAAATAGCTAAACTATACAGCAACAATTTTCATTTACAGACAAAACGTTATAAGGGCATACTAATAAGAACTTAATGAGATTACTAGGAAATTAACAATCACAATATCTATGCAGTTTTCATTTATAGTATCAATCACAATATTCCGCTCAATGCCTCAGCATGTTTCATCTATGCAACAATCACCATCATCCATGCAATCTAATAAAATTAACAAAAAAACAAGTAGGAAATTTGACAACTATGCATTGACATCCAACATCTATGCAACAATCACCACCATCCATGCAATCTTAAAAAAAAAACAAAAAAAAAACAAGTAGGAAATTTGACAACTATGCATCAACATCCAACATCTATGCACCAACAATCACAATATCTGCAACTAAAAAAAAAACGCTTGAATTTTAACATTTATGCATCAATATCCAACATCTATGCACCACAATCTTTCAAGTTTGCAAATAAAAAAAACCTATCAAAGAATCGCAAGAAATTGTATTTTTGCAACAACTTTGTCACATCTATGCAACAACACCCATATCATCTATTCAATTTTAAAAAATTTACCCAAAAAACAAACAACTATGCAACAACATTTAGCATCTATGCAATTGATTTACCTGTTTCGAATCGCTTGAAGAAATAATCAAAAATCTTTGCAAGCCTTCGCCGCCCTCTCCTTGTACAAATCGGCCAGCCGCCGCCGCCGTCTCCGCCTCCTTGAAAAAATCGGCTAGCCTCCGCCGCCACCTCCTGTTACAGACCGATGAGCAATAATATCGCCGTCGTCGGAAACTTTTGTCACCTTGCACAGATCGCCGCCGCCGCCGGAAACGCCAAAGACCCACGACTAAGAATGTCGTCGCCGCCGGAAAAGACTTCGTCTTGCACACTTGTAAGTCAATCCCCTACGTCGTCGCCTTGCACAGATCGGCGTCCAATATTCCTGCAAATCGTTCGTCTGCTGCTTCGTCGCCGGCGTGCAGATCGGTGGTTCGTCAACTGCACAGAAGGCGAAAGTGAAACTGCGGTGGTTTCTTACTTCTCAAGCCCTAGATTAGTTTCAAAAGTGAAAGTGAAATTGCATATGAGAATACCGTGTAAATTTTAATTTACTCCTTTACATTTCTACCCTTTTAATTGAAATTACATTTAAATTATATATTAAAATGTGCATCTCTAATTTAATCTCAACCCTTTATTTTATTAAAATCAGTGGTTTAGATTAGGTTCCTAGTTTTCATCTTAAGGGGGGTTTCTATTTTAACCCCACCCTATATATATATATATATATATATATATATATAGGGAGAAGATCCATAGAGAAAGCTAAGTAATTTGAGAATAGAGAATTAATAACCACCCTTAGATATAGTAGATCGGATGGTTTAGGTAATTTGCGTTAATTAATTTAGAAATAATAGTAAAGGTTAAGTTGGTAATTTCTTTTTAATTGTAACTGTCCTTACCTTATTAATAGTTGACCAAATCTTGTTAATTTTGGTAGATTAAATTCATATCTCTATTTCGGTGGTTTTTTTTTTCTTTTTCTTTTTTAATTTCGAAGATTATATATTTGAAAGATATGTTTCATATCAATATTTAAAAAATATTAAATGAATCAGTAAAGATTTCACTGAATTAATTTGTAAATCAATATATTAAAAAATAACTTTCAAATTGAGTGACAATTATGCGTTTTTTATCATTTAGTTAATTAAATAGTTGGTTAATGTTGTGTAATTTATTTTTTTTCATTTTATGATATATTTATGGAATTTAATCATATTAGTTTTATTTGTCGAATTGAAGTGTTGTTTGATTTTTTTTTACGTAATAAATTTAACAAAATTAACATAACTTATTTTTTGTACCTTTATTCAAAATGTTTCGTGTTAATTATTTTAGTTTATAGCAGTAAAAAAATTCTAATATTTTATTTGAATGTTCGTAAGTTTATTAAGCTTATTCGAAAAATTTTGATGTTAAATATTTTTATGATTCTCAATCAAATATCAATTATATTATTCATTCTAATATTTTATTTGGATGTTCGAAAGTTTATTAAGCTTATTCGAAAATTTTTTATGTTAAATATTTTAATGATTCTCAATCAAATATCAATTATATTATTCATTCTAATATTTTATTTGGATGTTCGAAAGTTTATTATGCTTATTCGAAAATTTTTGATGTTAAATATTTTTATGATTCTCAATCAAATATCAATTATATTATTCATTCTAATATTTTATTTGGATGTTCGAAAGTTTATTAAGCTTATTCGAAATTTTTTGATGTTAAATATTTTTATGATTCTCAATCAAATATCAATTATATTATTCATTCTAATATTTTATTTGGATGTTCGAAAGTTTAAATGAACAAAATACAAGGAAAGCATATGGACTCAAACTACATGAACTACAAAACCAATAAATTTGCATAACAATTTGCGGTGAACTACAAGGAAATGCATAAATCTGCGGTGGTGAAACTAGAGAAGATATAACAATTCTAATGCAACCGTCTAACTAAGAAGATCCGAAAAGTTGGAAGACCTCATACTAAACTGAAGTCAGTTTGCACAAAATCAACCGGCGACGAAGCGGCTTGCCATGGCAGGCAGCGTCAGCTCTCAATCCTCGGCTGAGGGAGTACCAGCGGCGGCCCGGACGAATAATTGTGCGACGGGCGGCGCTGAGGCGAAAGGGCGGCGGCGGTGCTTTATGGTCAGCCACCGTCTGGCCCAAGGAAAGACGAAGGTAGGAGAGGCGGCTGCTTCAGATGGCGTGAGTGTAGAGATGAGGGGGTGGTGGTGGTCGCCGGCGAGGTGACGTTGGGAAACGACTGGTCGTGGCGGTGCGGCGAGAGAGGAAGATATGATGGAACCAAAAATGAAATTGTTGCTATGAAATCGAAGATGTGAGATGGAGGAAGCGACTGGTCGTGGCTTTCTAATGAAATTGAAGATATGGGAATGGAGGTGGAAGCGTGAAACTCGGATAGTGGAAGATATGGAATTGTGTAAAATTCCTAATTACACCCTCTAGACCGTAAAATTTGAGAGCATTTATTTTTTCACGTATTTTTGTTGTTCTTTTTTTAATTATTCGAGAATCCTGTAGCCGTCAGATTTACTAGATCTAACGCTAGAGAGTAATTCTCTATTCTCTACTAATGTGGAATTCTCTATGGATCCCTCCCCTATATATATATATATATATATATATATATATATATATAGGGTGTGGTTCTAGAGAGAACTATATTATTTGTGAGAACGGGAGAACCATCAAATCTAATGCATCCACTGTAAAAATTAATGCATTCGCTGTTAAAATTAATGCACTAAAAAAATTAAAAAAAATGCTCCCTTCAGGATTCGAACCCAGGATCTGCATTCATCCAACAAGATGATACATCCACCGTAGATCTTGATGATCGAATGGCTGAAAATGGTTCTCCGGTCTTCTTTTATTTATGGTTCTTTCTTGAACCTCTCCCTATATATATATATATATATATATATATATATAGGGAAGGGATCAATAAAGAATGCTAAATGTAGAAGGAAACAACGAAGGCTGAATAACTCAATACATTTACTGAATAAATCACGCGAGCGCATGAACGAAAAATGTACGTGTTTATTCAGTAAAATAACTATTCGTGCGGTCGCATGATTTATTCGGTAAATTTATTGGCTTATTCAGAACGAAATATAGTTACTTCTTCATAGATCCCAACCCTATATATATATATATATATGTATATATATATATATATATATAGGGTGTGGTTCTAGAGAGAACTACATTATTTGTGAGAACGGGAGAACCATCAAATCTAATGCATTCACTGTAAAATTAATGCATTCGCTGTTAAAATTAATGCACTCAAAAAAATAAAAAAAATTGCTCCCTTCAGGATTCGAACCCAGGATCTGCATTCATCCAACAAGATGATGCATCCACCGTAGATCTTGATGATCGAATGGCTGAAAATGGTTCTCCGTTCAACGGATTTTTTCGTTGAACATTCGTGAACATATACAATATTTTTGGGGGTTCTGGGTTTCGACCCCCCATATGTTCAACGAAAAAATCCGTTGAACATGGCGTGAATAAATCATGTCCGTTAGATTAGATAAGATCAACGGATTAGATTACTTCTTTCTTCTTTCTTACATTTAGGCCTTCTTCATTGAACTTTAGCCTATATATATATATATATATATATATAGGGGAAGGCTAAAATAAGAACGCTTCTTAAAATATAAATTAGGAATCATTTTCAGCCCTTAGATCATCAAGATCTACGGTTGATTCATCACCTTGTTGGATAAATTCATGGTCCTGAGTTCGAATCCAAAAGGTAGCAAAAAATTATTTTTCGCAATTCATGCCTTTATACAGTTTATTCATGCGTGTTATACATAAAATTCATGCATTTTTCTGGTTTGTAATTCTTAAAATAAGGGTGGTTTATTATATATATATATATATATATATATATATTTATTTATTTATTTATTAATGTATGTTATTTCAAAAATTCAGATGTTATTTTAATTTTATTTGTTATTTCTTTCTTTATTATATAAAATGCAGGCCTTATTTTTAATCAAATGTTATATTTTTGTGTAAATTACATTGATTATATTAAACTATTAGATCAATTTGCAAATAATAAATTTGATATTAATTTTTTTTTTTACGTTATACTAATAATTATTCTCTACACCCACAAAAATAGTCTATTTTTGCCATTTAAGGACGTCCACAAAAATTAGTCTCATTATAAATTTGGAAAGTTTGCATCAGGTGATGGATTCGATGAATCTTTTTCTTCACTCACAATATAATTAATTATAATTATTTACACTACTTTTTAAGTATGATCTTTTATTCATTCACAATACACTAACCATTTTTATTAAAATTTGTATCATCTCTTTCTATGACTATTTTTTATGAAATAAGAAAATATAAATTATATAAACAATTTATGCAAGTCTAAGATCACAATCACCACGCATAGCGCAGGAGATACACTAGTATGATATTATTAAGACCCATTATTGTTTTGTGGGTTTCAATTCAGAGAATTAAATTCGATTGAAACGCATCTAGCTTCGCCAAATTAATTAGTATAAATACTGAAAGCATTCAATATTTTACAAAACATCTTAAAAAGATACTAATATTTTAAATACTTCAATTCGAATTATAGTTGAATACCATGATTCAAATCTTGATTTTTCTCGTAATTAGTGCAGTGATAGTAAATGAATCTCAATCGCGTCAAATTGAATCCGCCGTTTCAAAAATTGCTGATTTAAAAGATCAATTTGTTTTTTGTAACAATAACAAAATACTAATCCCTGAATTAGCTTGTTGTGGTGCGATTCTTGATAGCATTTGCGATCTTGATTTCCCTAATTCGTATCTTGGAGTTCCTGGTTGTTGTAATTCCTTTGCAAATCTTAGTACAAAGACTCAAAATGCATTTCTCAAAGAAGCTAGGAAAATGCCTTCATGTTTTGGGGCTGCTTCTTTAACCATTACTTGCTATTAGCTTAGTGCTTTACAAATACATACTACTCCTATATATGTAACGTCACAATAATCTTGAATAAATAATAAATGGAGTATATTTTTTCCGCCTATTTTAAATATTCAAACATTATCTTGTGTTGTCATATTAATGTAGATATTTGTTGTCATATTAATGTAAATATTTCTTTAGAAAATAAGAAAATCACGATTAAAAATTTATTTAACACCTAACGTGGAGAGTTGGCCCAATGATCTTTAATTCCCTAGCCCAAATCTGTTACCCGACCCATTTCCCAAACCCTAGCCCACTATCCCATCTGCGCCGCTCCATCTTTTCCGCCGCCCGTCTCCTCGATTCCCACCTCCGAATTCAATGCTCCACCCTCCTTCCCAATGACCTCCACTCCTTTTTATCCCTGCTGCAAGTCTTTCAATCGTAAGGAAGTTTTCACACACTATTTGACTCAGAAGGCTCTGCTATTCCTTCTTGAAGTGTCGCCGGATTCCTGTTCGTGGTTTCCTGATTGGTGACTGTGGGTGTGAACTTTGCTTCGATTTAGTGCTTGTATCACCGGATTCCTGTCCATCGGTTTCCTGTTTGGTGATACTTGCTGAGTGTGTAAGCCATCGGAATCATGTCCATCGGATTCCTGCTGTTGGTGGCTGTACTTCTGAGATCTGGGAGTTTACCTGTTCTTCCTCCAACGTGCCGTGATCATTGAGCTGCCGGAAGGGCCCTGCCTACTGTGGGAAAAATCTGAGCCAAAGTGTCCCGAGGACACATTTTTCCCACATCGAGTTTCCTCTGATTTCTATCTTTCTTTCTTTCTGTAAGTTTTCTGTTGTTCTCTTTACTTGCTGTTTTTCCCCTTGTGATTTTCAGAGCAGCGAAGTGAGGAGCAGAGCAGAGAAGTCGCTCCAGAGCAGCGAAGTCGAGTGTCAGAGCAACGAAGCCGAGTCTTCCAGAGCAGCGAAGTCGTTGTCTGCAGAGGAGAAAAAAGAAGACGAAGATCCAAAGTACTTGAGTACGTGTGGGGAAGACAGGAGGTTCGGGAACCAAGTGGTGAACCCTGGCTAGGCGAAGATACCCAACACCTAATTTATGGATAATTGATAACTACATAAATATTTAATATATTATTGAATCATAACATACGCACATAACCTGTTGCGCCGTGGATGGTCCCAAGGTTAACGCAACAATCAAGCAAAGTATGCACATAACCTAATTGAGTGTGTGTGTGTGCGCGTGTGTGTGAAGGAAGAAGTGAAAAAGAAAATATTTTGCATCTTGGGAATAATTTGTTTTGGTTAGACACATTTGAAAGATTCCTAGTTTTGATCACTTTTAATTTTGGGAGTACTATTTTATAAGAGAATTTTCTTTGGAGTGTGAAAAACAGTGATGTTAGCTGAATTAGTTATTAAATACGAGTATCAATTAATCTCAAATTAGAACTTAACGGTCTTAATTTGAGTCTATTAATCACAATTAGTATTAAATTGTGACGCAAAGAGATAATTAAATCAAGCTCATTTAAATAATAACAACAGAGTGGTTTGTTGTTTCAATATATTTATGTAATTAACAAGCCAGTTGTATGTCGGTTCTACGTATAAATATGTAATTAAATTGAATTATTGAAACACATCTAGCTTCGCCAAATTAGTATAAATACCGAGATCATACATCATTTAACAAAACATCTTAAAAGAGAAAATTTCATCAAATACTTCAATTTGAAATATAGTTGAATATCATGATTCAAATCTTGATTTTCCTCGTTATTAGTGGAGCACTGATGGTAAATGAAACTCAGTCGCACCGAATCGAATTGGCCTATAATTCAAAACAAGCTGATTTAAATATTCAAACATTATCTTGTGTATTGTTAATGTCGATATTTGTTGTCATATTAATGTAAATATTTCTTCATTAATACTTATATTCTTAACTATTTGGTCAAGTAAACCTTATTGTAATAAAAAATAATTATTGTTACAATGAAATGTAATATTTCTAAAGTATTACATTTATTAACAATAAATGTTACTTTTATTCATGAGAACTTGTACCATTACATAAGTATACATTTGTGCGAACAAATGTATATCTTATACTTATTAAAAGTAACCGACCGCATACTATGCGGCCGGCCGCATGCAAGACCAACCCAATTTTATTTAACACCTAATTTAAATGTGATATTGCAATTAATTAAAAAAAAAAATCATTAATGTCCATACATTCTATCCGGCACCAATTCCCTTAGCCAAAAGTTCCTCCACCAGAGCATCGAAATTCCTCGACCCTCTGAATTGAACTATTGGTCCCTGAATTTTTTTATATTAATTAGTTAAATAAATACTATATAGAAATGGATGATTTAATGAATTAATTTAAAATTTTATACTACAACTTACTTGACCATCATCAACTATTAATGTATTGATATGTATAAATTAAATATTTTAACAAAATTAACAAAGAATGATATATATTCTCACGCTCGGATGAAAAATCCAGCATCGGAAAGACACTTCACCCTGCCGACGTTAGGGAGTCGTGCTCGGAAGCCATCGCAATGTAGTATAGTTGCTAGGCCTCCGGCCGATCTACCGGAAAGAATAACCTGCAAATAAATAAAAAAGTTATTTATATATACATAAGTTTTTCTTTTCTTTTCTTTTTCTTGAAAAAAAAAAAAGTTATTTTGTTTGAGTTCATAGTGATAGCAGAGCAGGAAAATTTGTAAGGATAAAGATTGAGTTGGATGATGATCATAAATTCTTTCTGTGTAAATAGATATGGAAGAAGAGTATATTCTTCTCATGAGTTTCAATTGAGAGAATATTAAGCGCCGCTACTATTTTGTGAGTTTCAATTGAGAGAATTAAATTGAATTGAAACGCATCTAGCTTCGTCAAATTAGTATAAATACTGAAAGCATTCAATATTTTACAAAACATCTTAAAAGGAGAATATTTCAAATACTTGAATTCGAATTATAATTGAATATCATGATTCCAATCTTGATTTTCCTTGTAATTAGTGGCGTGATAGCAAATGAATCTCAATCGCATCAAATCGAATCAATCAATTCAAAACTTGCTGATTTAAATGGCATGATAGATTTTTGTGACAATAAGCAAAAGGTAATCTCTGAGTACTGTTGTTTCGGTCTTGTTGATAGCATTTGCGATACTGATTTCCCTTTAATTTATCATAATTGTTGTGATGCCTTTCAAAATCTTACAACAAAGAGTCAAAATGAATTTCTTGAGGGAGCTAGGGCATTACGTTATTGTCAAGGGGCTTCTGCTTTAGTCATTTCTTGCTAGCTTAGTGCTTTAGAATTATTATTACTATACATGTAAAGTCACCATAATCTTGAATAAATAATAAATATATTTTTAAATATTCAAACATTATCTTTTTGTCATATGAAATTATTTATGTACATATTTGTTGTCATATTAATGTAAATATTTCTTCAGAAAATGAGAAATTCACGATTAAAAATTTATTTAACACCTAATTTATGGAGAGTTGATAACTGCATAAATATTTATATTATTGAATCATACAACTTTACAAGTATCTAGAGAAGCAGATGAGGTGATCAAGGTAACCAACAAGGTCTGCACATTTTAAAATATATATATATATATATATATATATATATATATATATATATATTGTGTAAATATTAATTAACATTAATTGGTTTACATAACTACAAAAGCAAACAAGCTTGTAGTTATTATTCCTTCAATGAGCTTGATTGAATTGTCTATTTGTGTGGCAATTTAATAAATTTAATAAAGATTATTAGCGTTAAAATAAACAAATTTAAATTCGGCTTATTTTGATTTGCACACGAATCAAGGATTTCCCTCTAATTGATTGGGTTTATTCTTAGAAATATTATTGTGTTGTCATATTAATGTAAATATTTATTCGGAAAAATAGGAAAATCGCGATTAGAATTTTATTTAACACCTAATTTATGGATAATTGATAACTACATAAATATTAAATATATTATTGAATCATACAAATTTATGTTTAACTACAAAACTCTCGAGAAGTAGAGGGGGTGATCAAGGTAACCGAATTCCTATCGAAATACCAATCTCCAAAGGCCTCCAACAAAGTCTGCAAAAAATTTGACAAAGTAAAATTAGTGTTGTAAATATTAGTAATTAGCATTATCTATTTTTTATGAAAGAAAAAAAGATAGAATGTCATAAAAATTAAAACTCACCAAATTTTCCAATTTGACTGTGGAATTTGGCGACCAATACTGCTCACGATATGCCACAGAGTGTGCGAAGCATGCGTCTATAAACATGCCTCTTGAAGGATTATAGGGGAGATTATTAATAGCTTTAAAAAAAGCACCCCCAAAATCTGTAATCAAAACTAAATAAATTAATTTCATGTGAAATTAATAATACTTAAGTTTATAATACTAAAAATAAATGTATATTACCATTCAATAGTTGTATATCAGCAGTTGTACAACTGATGTTTTGCGTCACACATGATTTCCATCTTTCCGCATCAGGAGAAGATGGAGGCACCACTCTGCTTACAACCTAAAACAAACATTTAAGCATTAAAAAAATGCTATTTGTGAATATAGTAAACCCTTAATGTAATTAAAATTTGTCGGATTTTAAAATTTATTTGAGTATTTCGTTTTTTTATTTTTTATTTCATAAAGAAAGGAAATTAAGAGAGCTGAGAAAGAAAGTACACACCTGAAAATAATCAAATGCACTATTTAATAGAAATAGCGGAGTTTGAACGTCCCCGACTAGATATTCGGGATATAGACACTACAAGATTTAAAAAAACATATAGCTAGTAAATATATTTCTAAATATTTATCAAGATAATTAGAAAGAGACTATTTATAATAAATACATATAGTAATCATTATCACTTACCAAACTCGGATCTCTATTTTCTGTGCATGTCGTAGGCAAGAGGGTAGATATATTCTGCAACACAAAGTATATTATTAGAATATACATGGATTATTAATTATTAATTATTTACATAATTATTTACAAGAGGGCGATCAACATACATGGAGCTGGATGGTCGAGGCAAAAAAGTGGTCCCTATAGTCGGCATTAGCGATATTTTCACTGTTTAATCAATAATAATCAATAACAACAATAATAATAATAATAATAATAATAATAATAATAATAATAATAATAATAATAACACATAGAAATTAAAATTTCAACATAATTAACAAGGAATGGAATATATTCTCACGCTCGGATGAAAAATCCGGCATCGGAAAGGCATTTCACCCTGCCGACGTTAGGGAGACGTGCTCGGAAGCCATCGCAATGTAGTATAGTTGCTAGGCCTCCGGCCGATCTACCGGAAAGAATAACCTGCAAATAAATAAATATCTTGTAAATTAAGTAATTAATTTAAATGTGATATTGCAATTAATTAAAAAAAAAAATCATTAATGTCCATACATTCTCTCCGGCACCAATTCCCTTAGCCAAAAGTTCCTCCACCAGAGCATCGAAATTCCTCGACCCTCTGAATTGAACTATTGGTCCCTGAAAATTTTTATATTAATTAGTTAAATAAATACTATATAGAAATGGATGATTTAATGAATTAGTTTCAAAATTTTATACTACAACTTACTTGACCATCATCAACTACAGTGTCTCCAAGGAACGATGCCTGGTCACAGTAGGTCACATAAATCCGGTTCCAGTTGTAGAAATCTACAATCATGCATAAAAAACATTATAATAAAAAACATTAAAACACATTTTTAATAAAATAATTAATTAATTACCCGGATTTATGGCTTCGTTTTCGCTTAGAATGCCGGTGAAATCTTGGCGTCACCTTAATTTTGGTTATTTGGCTTCGTCACATTTTGCTTTAATCCTTACTCGAGCTGAGCTTAGCTCGTTTAGTAAATTCAACAATCACTTCTTGTGCAAGTATGGCTCCACTTGTGATTGATTATAATGTGGCTAAAAGTGATATCAAACCTATTGATTAGGATTTTTCAAATCTATCAAAACAAAATAATTTTTTTCCCAAGATGTATTCTTTTTTTTTTTTTCCACTTATAAGATAGTATTTAAATAGGATTTCATCTAAACAAATTAAATTAATGATATCCTAGATGCAAATATTTTCACTAGTGTTGTTGGTTTGTGTGGTAATTTAATTTATTTAATAAGGATTTTTAGCGTTAAAATAAACGACAACGTTTTGATTATAAATTAATCTTTAAAAAATTAAAATTTATACATTAGATATACTTCACCCATTCTACGGCGAACGTCGTTGGCGCATTTATTTCCCGGCAATTCCCCGACGGACTACCGACAGAAGAATTACAGACGACAATTTAATATATAAATTTAAACATTAAATATTATTGTCTGTATATTATTATTTTTATTTTTTTTAATTTGGGTTTAGTAAATGTGTGAATATAATAAAGCTTTCTTATATTTTTGTTCTTTCAATTGCAGTTTAATTTCGGAAAAAAATTGGAACGCCCAGATTTAGATGTGATCAGCATGCAAGTTTTTTGGACGAATTTCACACTTGCATTTAGATTTCTATTTTTACAGGCATTGATATTAGGCAATAACAATAATTGTTTATTAATATGACGAATATGATTCAATTAAAGCATTAGTGGATTATGATTTTAAGAAATTAACTCTATCACTTATTGGTCATTGCACATGGATTGCAATGGTGAGAATTTCAAATTTACGAGTCATGACATTGAAATTGCATTCATAAAGTTTGGTACCACTTACTATTTTAAATATGAATTATTAGAATTCACACACTGCATGTGTCTTAAATAATTCGTATAGAATGTGAAAGAAAAAATAATAAAAATAATAACCTCTTAGGTTTGGTACCAAATCATCATAAATACTCAAAATTCTCTGAAATGGTATTTATTAATTGAGACTTAAATTCAACTTGTCTTGATTTAGTAATAAAAATTCAGCTATTCACTTTAGATATACTTAATAATGTCCATGAATTGAAAACAAGTCACTTTCTTTAAGCAGAAATTTTCTGAAAAAAAAATGTAGGCAAAAAGTTATGGGCATTCAATTATTGAAAATTGAGCATGACTTTAAAGAGTCAGGAATAACCTCTTAGGAATATACGAAAAAAATGTTAGGTTTGGTATTGTGAAAGAAAAAGAATTTTTTCAAGAATTTTTTTCTTTCATTTTTTTTTTTTTTTTGAGAATTTTTTCTCCTAACATACTCTTTATTGAAAGAGGACATTGCAAATATAGATCAAAATGAATATAACTTGTACCGAACTTCATGTTTCCAATTCATGTTTTCAAAGATTCCTAATCATTTTATTCATCTTCAAATTCTATATTTAGACGACGGTTTCCCATATTTCAATCGTGATTTTCTTATTTTTATAATGATGAAAATCCCTTATTTCTTATTTCTTGAAATTACATTTATATAAAAGTACAAAATAAAAATGCCCAAACATTAAAAAAAATCAAATTTATTAAGGATTATTATGACGTTACATGGATATACATATAAAGACAATTATAAATACAACAGGACAAAAGATAATAATGATGGAGTAAGAAAATATACTAAAATTTAGTATGATATGGGCAACAGAATCAATTCCCAATTGTGTTTGCAGTCATGCATAAAGAATGGGTAAGATTTTTGTAGTAATTGTTAAAATCAATTCGCCAAATTTAGTCACAGGAGAATTAATAATGCATGTGATATGTCTATTTCATGGGAATGAATTAATGACAGCTTTTACTTTCACAAAAAAAGAATTATTATGGGCTGCTTCATACCATACGTATTAAATAAGGACTGCTTCATATAAAGCTTTCATCAATTTTTTATAGAAGATTCGGTTTGTAATTAATTGCACTATTAATTGATTCTGATAATGCAACAATGTCAATTTACCCCCAAATTATTATGGAGTATTACATAGGAGAAAAAATTCTCAAAAAAAAAAAAAATGAAAGAAAAAATTCTTCAAAAGAAGCAGTAACATTTTTTCGTATATTCCTACGAGGTTATTCCTGACTACTCTTTAAAGTCATGCTCAATTTTCAATAATTGAATGCCCTACATTTTTTTTTAGAAAATTTCTGCTTAAAGAAAGTGACTTGTTTTCAGTTCATGGACATTATTAAGTATATCTAAAGTGAATAGCTGAATTTTTATTACTAAATCAAGACAAGTTGAATTTAAGTCTCAATTAATAAATAGTCATATACCATTTCAGAGAATTTTGAGTATTTATGATCATTTGGTACCAGTCAAATTATTTACTCTATTTATGTTGTTGGCATAGTGTGTGAATTCTAATAATTCATATTTAAAATAGTAACCATTGCAATCCATGTGTAATGACCAGAGTTTCTAATAACTGATAGAGTTAATTTGTTAAAATCATAATCTACTAATGCTTTAATTAAAACATATTCGACATATTAATAAACAATTATTGCCTAATATCAATGTCTGTAAAAATAGAAATCTAAATGCAAGTGTGAAATTCGTCCAAAAAACTTGCATGCTGATCACATCTAAATCTGAGCGTTCCAATTTTTTTCCGAAATTAAACTGCAATTGAAAGAACAAAAATATAAGAAAGCTTTATTATATTCACACATTTACTAAACCCAAATTTAAAAAAATAAAAAAAAATAATAGACAGACTATAATATTTAATGTTTAAATTTTTATATTAAATTGTCGTCTGTAATTCTTCCGTCGGTAGCCCGACAGGGAATTGCCGGGAAATAAATGCGCCAACGACGTCCGCCGTAGAATGGGTGAAGTATATCTAATATAAAAAATTTAATTTTTTAAAGATTAATTTATAATCAAAACGTTGTAGTTTATTTTAACGCTAAAAATCCTTATTAAATAAATTAAATTGCCACACAAACCAACAACACTAGTGAAAAGATTTGCATCTAGGGAATCATTAGTTTAATTTGTTTAGATGAAATCCTATTTAAATACTACTCCCTCCGTCCACTAATTCAAGACTTAAGAGGCAAAACACGGGTTGTAAGAAAAAATGCATTTTTATTAGTTCAGTGGAGGAAAAAATATATTTTTATTAGTTGAGTGGAAAAAGGGACCCATATTTTAATTATTTGAGTGGAGAAAGGGACCCACATTTGACTTTTTGGATTAAAATATGAATAAAAGTTTACTAAAAATAGATAGGCCTTGAGTTGGTGGACGTTCCAAAAAGGAAAGAAGGCCTTGAATTAGTGGACGGAGGGTGTATTTTATAAGTGGAAAAAAAAAATAATACATCTTGGGAAAAAAATTATTTTGTTTTGATAGATTTGAAAAATCCTAATCAATAGGTTTGATATCACTTTTAGCCACATTATAATCAATCACGAGTGGAGCCATACTTGCACAAGAAGTGATTGTTGAATTTACTAAACGAGCTAAGCTCAGCTCAGCTCAGCTCGAGTAAGGATTAAAGGCAAATGTGGCGAAGCCAAATAACCAAAATTAAGGTGACGCCCATCAAGTGTTTGTTGAAATACCGAACAGGACATTTTAATATTAATTAGACACCAATTTTTTTCTTTCCTATCAACCGAACCTCCATTCATCTAATCCTAACATTTTTTTCTTTCCTCTAAAAAATGCTACATAGGCATCACAATATTTACCTACCTAACTAATGTTTAATGTATGGAAATGGAAATGGAATCTAATTAGTGTATGGAAATGGATTTTTTTAAAGTTAGGATGTGAAATAATTGATGGTGTGAAGATTTTTCAAATGAAGTTCGGTATCTATCTATCACTCCATACAACTACTTAAAGTTGTATGATTCAATAATATACTATTAAATATTTATGCAGTTATCAACTCTCCATAAATTAGGTGTTAAATAAATTTTTAATCGTGAATTTCTCATTTTCAGAAGAAATATTTACATTAATATGACAACAAATATGTACATAAATAATTTCATATGACAAAAAGATAATGTTTGAATATTTAAAAATATATTTATTATTTATTCAAGATTATGGTGACGTTACATGTATAGTAATAATTCTAAAGCACTAAGCTAGCAAGAAATGACTAAAGAATAAGCCCCTCGACAATAACGTATTGCCCTAGCTTCCTCAAGAAATTCATTTTGACTCTTTGTTGTAAGATTTTGAAAGGCATTACAACAATCATGATAAATTAGAGGGAAATCAGTATCGCAAATGCTTTCAACAAGATCGAAACAACAAGACTTAGAGATTGCCTTTTGCTTATTGTCACAAAAATCTATCATGCCATTTAAATCAGCTTGTTTTGAATTATAGGCCAATTCGATTCGGTGCGACTGAGTTTCATTTACCATCAGTGCTCCACTAATAACGAGGAAAACCAAGATTTGAATCATGATATTCAACTATATTTCAAATTGAAGTATTTCATGAAATATTCTCTTTTAAGATGTTTTGTTAAATGATGTATGATCTCGGTATTTATACTAATTTGGCAAAGCTAGATGTGTTTCGATTCAATTTAATTACAATATTTATACGTAGAACCGACATATAATTAACTTGCTCGTTAATTACATAAATATACTGAAACAACAAACCAATCTGCTGTTATTATTTAAATGAGCTTGATTTAATTATCTCTTTGCGTCACAATTTAATACTAATTGTGATTAATAGACTCAAATTAAGACCGTTAAGTTCTAATTTGAGATTAATTAATACGCGTATTTAATAACTAATTCAGCTAACATTTATTTTTATTATTAGAAAATTAAGTATTATTTTTACATGACAGATCATATATGTATACCAAACTAAATTTGAACAATCTTCACACCATCAATTATTTCACCTCCTAACTTTGAAAATTGTCACCATCGCTTCCATTTCCATACACTAATTAGATTCTTTTGCAGAGTATCCATATATGATTGATTAAAATTGTGCGGTAGTCACGGGTGGTGGGAATTTAATTTGTAGGGGAAAGCATACTAAATATTAGGTAGGTAGGTAATTATTGTGTTGCATATGTATCCTTTTTAGAAGAAAGAAAAAATGTTAGGTATCTAATTAATATTTAAATATCCTCTTCGACGTAATTATGTCATGAATGTAATACTCCATAATAATTTGGGGGTAAATTGACATTGTTGCATTATCAGAATCAATTAATAGTGCAATTAATTACAAACCGAATCTTCTATAAAAAATTGATGAAAATTTTATATGAAGCAGTCCTTATTTAATACGTATGAAGCAGCCCATAATAATTCTTTTTTTTGTGAAAGTGAAATCGGTCATTAATTCATTCCCATGAAATAGACATATCACATGCATTATTAATTCTCCTTTGACTAAATTTGGCGAATTGATTTTGACAATTACTACAAAAATCTTACCCATTAATTCTTTATGCATGACTGCAAACACAATTGGGAATTGATTCTGATGCCCATATCATAGTATATTTTCTTACTCCATCATTATTATATTTTGTCCTGTTGTATTTATAATGGTCTTTATATGTATATCCATGTAACGTCATAATAATCCTTAATAAATTTGATTTTTTTTTAATGTTTGGGCATTATTATTTTGTACTTTTATATCAATGTAATTTCAAGAAATAAGAAATAAGGGAATTTGATCATTATAAAAATAAGAAAATCACGATTGAAAAATGGGAAACCGTCGTCTAAATATAGAATTTGAAGATGAATAAAATGATTAGGAATCTTTGAAAACATGAATTGGAAACATGAAGTTCGGTACAAGTTATATTCATTTTGATCTATATTTGCAATGTCCTCTTTCAATAAAGAGTATGTTAGGAGAAAAAAATTCTCAAAAAAAAAAAAATGAAAGAAAAAAATTCTTCAAAAAATTCTTTTTCTTTCACAATACCAAACCTAACATTTTTTCGTATATTCCTAAGAGGTTATTCCTGACTCTTTAAAGTCATGCTCAATTTTCAATAATTGAATGCCCATAACTTTTGGCCTACATTTTTTTTCAGAAAATTTCTGCTTAAAGAAAGTGACTTGTTTTCAGTTCATGGACATTATTAAGTATATCTAAAGTGAATAGCTGAATTTTTATTACTAAATCAAGACAAGTTGAATTCAAGTCTCAATTAATAAATACCATTTCAGAGAATTTTGAGTATTTATGATGATTTGGTACCAGTCAAATTATTTACTCTATTTATGTTGTTGGCATTCGAATTATTTAAGACACATGTAGTGTGTGAATTCTAATAATTCATATTTAAAATAGTAAGTGGTACCAAACTTTATGAATGCAATTTCAATGTCATGACTCGTAAATTTGAAATTCTCACCATTGCAATCCATGTGCAATGACCAGAGTTCCTAATAAGTGATGGAGTTAATTTCTTAAAATCATAATCCACCAATGCTTTAATTGAATCATATTCGTCATATTAATAAACAATTATTGCCTAATATCAATGTCTGTAAAAATAGAAATCTAAATGCAAGTGTGAAATTCGTCCAAAAAACTTGCATGCTGATCACATCTAAATCTGGGCGTTCCAATTTTTTTCCGAAATTAAACTGCAATTGAAAGAACAAAAATATAAGAAAGCTTTATTATATTCACACATTTACTAAACCCAAATTAAAAAATAATAATAATAATAATAATAATAGACAGACTATAATATTTAATGTTTAAATTTTTATATTAAATTGTCGTCTGTAATTCTTCCATCGGTAGTCCGTCGGGGAATTGCCGGGAAATAAATGCGCCAACGACGTCCGCCGTAGAATGGGTGAAGTATATCTAATATATAAATTTTAATTTTTTAAAGATTAATTTATAATCAAAACGTTGTAGTTTTAAAGCCATCGATTCATGTACCCAAACCCAAACAGGCCGAATTGAAGCTGGTTTATTTTAAAGCTAAAAATCCTTATTAAATAAATTAAATGGCCACACAAACCAACAACACTAGTGAAAAGATTTGCATCTAGGGAATCATTTGTTTAATTTGTTTAGATTAAAATCCTATTTAAATACTATCTTATAAATGGAAAAAAAGAATACATATTGGGAAAAAAATTATTTTGTTTTGATAGATTTGAAAAATCCTAATCAATAGGTTTGATATCACTTTTAGCCACATTATAATCAATCACGAGTGGAGCCATACTTGCACAAGAAGTGTTTGTTGAATTTACTAAACGAGCTAAGCTCAGCTCAGCTCGAGTAAGGACTAAAGCAAAATGTGGCGAAGCCAAATAACCAAAATTAAGGTGACGTACGCCCATCAAGTGTTTGTTGAAATACCGAACAGGACATTTTTTATACTAATTAGACACTTGGCATTTTTTCTTTCCCATCAACCGAAGCTCCATTCATCTAAGCCTAACATTTTTTCTTTCCTCTAAAAAAGGCTACATAGGCATCACAATAATTACCTACCTAACTAATGTTTAATGTACTTTTCAAAGAATCTAATTAGTGTATGGAAATGGAAGCGATGGTTACAATTTTCAAGGTGAAATAATTGATGGTGTGAAGATTTTTCAAATGAAGTTCGGTATCTATCTATCACTCCATACATCATTAATTAAGAGATACACTAAATTTCTGCTTATAAATAATGCTTCATCCCTTCACAACTCTTCACACCTCAAACATCTCTCTCTCGATCTCTCGCAATTCTTCACACCACAAACAACTCTCTCTATCTCTCTTTCACTCTCACTCTCACTCTCACTCGACTCTCTCTCTCTGAGCTATTGCGATGGCGACGATGTGGATGATTGTGTGTGCGACAATTTTGGTGATCGTCGGAGGCGCCATGGGGGAGCAGCCGGCATGCGACAAGGTCCCCTTCACTCCACTGCCCGACGCTGTTCAAAAAGGAACAGGTTCAATTCCTTCATATATCATTTTTACATACATTAATTTATTTCAACATCTAATTAAACTTAATTATATCTAATATTTTGGTTTCAGTTTGCATTGATGGCTCACCAGATGGATACTATCTGGTGCCGGGCTCAGGAGACGGAGCCCAAAATTGGCTCATCTACATCAATGTTTTTCCTCTTAATTACTTCATTTATTTCTTTAATTAATTAATTAATTACCTTTTTGATTATATATATTTAATTAATTAATTTCGTCTTTGTTTAGGGAGGCGGGTGGTGTGAAAACATTACTACCTGTCGTGATAGATTTGACGAATACAATGGGAATAGCAGAATCAGCTTTAGTAACATTACAAATTCGAATGGCACTCTCAGCAAAAGCCAAGATTTCACCGGCATCCTTAGCGAAAACGAAGCCATAAATCCGGGTAATTTATTAATTATTTAATTAAAAATGTGTTTTACTATTTTTTATCATAATATTTATTATGCATTATTGTAGATTTCTACAACTGGAACCGGATTTACGTGACCTACTGTGACCAGGCATCGTTCCTGGGAGACACTGTAGTTGATGATGGTCAAGTAAGTTGTAGCATATATAAATTTTGAAAATAATTCATTAAATCATCGATCCATCTCTATATATTTATTAAAATAATTAATATAAAATCATTCAGGGACCAATAGTTCAATTCAGAGGGTCGAGGAATTTCGATGCTCTGGTGGAGGAACTTTTGGCAATGGGAATTGGTGCCGGAGAGAATGTATGGACATTAATGATTTTTTTTAATTAATTGCAATGTCACATTTAAATTAATTACTTAATTTACAAGATATTTATTTATTTGCAGGTTATTCTTTCCGGTAGATCGGCCGGAGGCCTAGCAACTATACTACATTGCGATGGCTTCCGAGCACGTCTCCCTAACGTCGGCAGGGTGAAATGCCTTTCCGATGCCGGATTTTTCATCCGAGCGTGAGAATATATACCATTCCTTGTTTAAAATTTTAATTTCTATGTGTTAATACAATCTTTACATTTTTATTATTTATTATTATTATTGATTAAACAGTGAAAATGTCGCGAATGCCGACTATAGGGACCAGTTTTTTGCCTCGACCATCCTGCTGCATGTATGTTGATCGCTCTCTTTTTAAAACTTTTTGAATCCATGTGTTTTTTAATTATGTATATAATTGAAGATATGCAATAATCTGTGTTGCAGAATATATCTAGCTTATTGCCTGAGAAATGCACAAAAACAAGAGATGCGAGTTTGGTAAGTGATAGTATATGATTATTATATTAAAAAGAAATAAAAAAGTCTCTTTCTTATCTTAATTAATAAATATTTGGATATATATTCACTACATGTTTCTTTAAATTTTGCAGTGTCTCTATCCTGAATATCTGGTTGGGGATATTCAAACTCCACTATTTATATTAAATAGTGCATTTGATTATTTCCAGGTACGTACTTTCTCAACTCTCTTTACCTTTTTCATGAAATAAATAAATAAATAAATAAATACATAATACTCAAACTATTGAAATGGTTAACATATTATAGCTGACTAATATAACAATTTCTGATAAAAAATTAAAATGATCCAAATTCAATAGAGATGCACTATTAAGTGCAAATTAAATGCCACCAATTTTTAATTACAGTTTAGAGGCTTACTATTTTTCACAAAATAGTACTAACTTTTAATGTTTAAATGTTGTTTTAGGTTCTAAGCAGATTGGTGCCTCCAAATTCTCCTGATGCGGCAAGATGGAAAGATTGCTTCAAATACAACATCAGTTGTAAGCCTGCAGATAAACAACTAGTAAATGGTAATAAACATTTATTTTTATTATTAGAAAATTAAGTATTGTTTTTACATGAACTGAATTTATTTAATTTTGATCACAGATTTTGGGGGTGCTTTTTTTAAAGCTATTAATAATCTCCCCTATAATCCTTCAAGAGGCATGTTTATCGACGCATGCTTCACACACTCACAAGCATATATTGAGCGGTTTTGGTCACCAAATTCCATAGTCAAATTGGAAAATTTGGTGAGTTTAATTTACTTTTTATGTCATTCTGTTTTTTTTCATACAAAATAAATAATGTTAATTAATATTTACACAATATTTTTTTTTTGCAAAACAATGTGCAGACCTTGTTGGAGGCCTTTGGAGATTGGTATTTCGATAGGAAGTCGGTTACCTTGATCACCTCATCTGCTTATCTAGATGCTTGTACTACATAAATTTGTATGATTCAATAATATATTAAATAATTTATGTAGTTATCAACTATCCATAAATTAGGTGTTAAATAAATTTTTAATCGCGATTTTCTTATTTTCTGAAGAAATATTTACATTAATATGACAACAAATATGTATGTTAATAATGTTTGAATATTTAAAAATATATTTATTATTTATTTAAGATTATGGTGACGTTACATGGATAGTAGTAATTCTAAAGCACTAAAGCTAGCGAGAAATGTCTAAAGAATAAGCCCCTTGACAACAAAGGAATCACAACAATATTATGATTCAATAATATATTTAAAATATTTATGTAGTTATCAACTATCCATAAATTAGGTGTTAAATTAAATTCTAATCGTGATTTTCTTTTTTTTCTGAAGAAATATTTACATTAATATATATGACAACAAATATCTACATTAATATGACAACACAAGATAATGTTTGAATATTTAAGATAGGGGAAAAAAATATACTCCTTTTATTAATTATTTATTCAAGATTATTGTGACGTTACATGTATATGAGTAGTACATATTTGTAAAGCACTAAGCTAATAGCAAGTAATGGTTAAAGAAGCAGCCCCAAAACATGAAGGTATTTTCCTAGCTTCTTTGAGAAATGCATTTTGAGTCTTTGTAGTAAGATTTGCAAAGGAATTACAACAACCAGGAACTTCAAGATACGAATTAGGGAAATCAAGATCGCAAATGCTATCAAGAATCGCACCACAACAAGCTAATTCAGGGATTAGTATTTTGTTATTGTTACAAAAAACAAATTGATCTTTTAAATCAGCAATTTTTGAAACGGAGGATTCAATTTGACGCGATTGAGATTCATTTACTATCACTCCACTAATTACGAGAAAAATCAAGATTCGAATCATGGTATTCAACTATAATTTGAATTGAAGTATTTAAAATATTACTCTTTTTAAGATGTTTTGTAAAATATTGAATGCTTTCAGTATTTATACTAATTAATTTGGCGAAGCTAGATGCGTTTCAATCGAATTTAATTCTCTGAATTGAAACCCACAAAACAGTAATGGGTTTTAATTAATATCACATGACCTAGTATCATATTTATATGTAGAACTGACATATAATTCGCTCTTCGCATGAAAAATATTTGAAGTGCAAATTAAATCCGATAAATTTTTATTATAGTATAGAGGTTCACTATTTTTCACACATAGTATTTCCTTCTGATGGCAATCATTCTGGATGAAAATTAGTATTTCACTCGCAACTGAGATTCATTTAAGAAATGCATTTTGACTCTTTGTACTAAGATTTTCAAAGGAATTACAACAATCATGTTAAATTAGAGAGAAACCAGTATCACAATGATAAATTAATTACTAAGATTTGCTAAGAATGCATTTTGACTCTATTTTGATTTGAGATCATATGGATTGAAAAGATTTGAATTCACATTTATATTTCAATTACATATTTGTAATTACAAATACGTACTATAAATATATATGTGATTGAAAAGTATGAGTTTAGATTCCAATTTTCACATATTTCTAACAATGGATCTGTCAATCTGATCAGTTCTGAAAGGGTCCTGTCACTGGTGCTCTTACTAATGAAAACATTGCTCAGCTGCTTACTTATTTGCAGAGTTAGCCAGTGGTGGATTCAGGATTTTCAAATAGGGGGTGCGAAAAATAATTGTATTGTAATACCCCGTTTTCCTCGAGCTAAGTTTAGAATAATTTTGAACTTAGGTTTAAGATGATTCACGCCGGATTGAGAAAAAGAATTTATTTTAATTCCAACAAACATGATTTACAAAAGCATTTGTAAATTTAGTAATTAAATTTATATGCATTGCATATTTATTTAATTAAGCATTTAAGCATTTATGTGTGTTGTGATTTTTTTTATGTTGGGCCTTATGTTTTATTTACATTTGAGTAAATAAAGGAAAGCCCAACCCATCTTCCATCAAGCCCAACCCACCTTTCTTCCTTGATATTTTCTCCACCTCCACCGTCTCACTTTTTCTTTCTCTCTTCAAATACACCTCCTCTGCAAGTTCACCCCAGAACATTCTCTCGCACTCACTTCATCTCTCTCGTTTCCTCCCGGACTGAGCTTCAAACGCCGAGCTTCAAAGAACAGCAGCCCAGCGATTTCAAGCAGCTGACCATCGAAATTTGATCAAACTCTAAAGGTTTCACCTTTAACTCCCCTGCTTCTTCACTTCACTTTTCGATCTTGAAACCCAAATTCATGTTCATGTTTTTTTGTGTTTATATGTATGTATTTTGCTGCATAACTGTTAAAAGAAAAGAAAGGTAGAGTCTTGATTTATGTGGCTGTTAGTCGAGCCTTGAGTGTGTTGTTTTGTGGAGTTGGCTGAATTGGAGATTTGGATGAGAGTCGAGAGTAGATGAGAGTTGAGGGTGGCGGCCGTGGCTTGCTGCGGTCGCCGGAAACAGAGGGAGGTGACGGCGCTTTTCCGTTGCCAAGGAGGTGATCGGCGCGAACTGTACTGGTGGACTATTATCTATGCTGTGTTATGTATGTGCATTTTTGGCGTAGTCGAGATGAGTGCAGAGCAGGGAGATGAGTGCAGAGCTGACCGGCAGAGCTAACCGGCAGAGCTGAAGTGCAGAGCTAACCGACAGAGCTGAAAGGCAGAGCTGAAGTGCAGAGCTAACCGACAGAGCTGAAAGGCAGAGCTGACCGGCAGAGCTGAAGTGCAGAGCTAACCGACAGAGCTGAAAGGCAGAGCTGAAGAGCAGAGCTGACCAACAGAGCTGACTAGCAGAGCTAGAATTGCATAGCAGAGCTGAATAGCAGAGCTGAGTAGCAGAGCTAGAATTGCATAGCAGAGCTGACTAGGTGTTAAATAAATTAGGTGTTAAATAAATTTTTTATTCACGATTTTCTTATTTTCTGAAGAAATATTTACATTATTATAACAACACAAGATAATGCTAGAATATTTAAAATAGAGAAAAAAAAACATATTTATTATTTCGTCACGATTATTGTGACGTTACATATATAGTAGTAATTCTAGCAAGTAAGGTTTAACAAATAAGCCCCTTGACAATAACGTAATTCCCTAGCTCCATTAAAAAATGCATTTTGATTCTCTTTACTAAGATTTGCGTAGGATTTGCAACAATAAGGATCCCTAATTAGAGGGAAATCAGTATCGCAAATGCTATCAACAAACGAAGAACAACAATATTCAGGGATTAGTTTTTGTTTATTGTAACAGAAATCCCCTGCGGCATTTAAATCGGCAAGTTTTGAATCGATCGATTCGATTTGATGCGATTGAGATTCATTTACTATCACTCCACTAATAACAAGGAAGATCAAGATTTGAATCATGATATTCAACTATAAATATTATTCGAATTGAAGTATTTGAAATATTCTCCCTTTTGAGATGTTTTGTAATATATTGAATGCTAGCTTTCAGTATTTATACTAACTTGGGGAAGCTAATTCAATTTAATTCTCTCAATTGAAACCCACAAAACAATAAACCACTTTGTTGTTATTAGTTCAACAAGCTTGATTTAATTAATCTCTTTGTGTTACAATTTAATTAACTTATTGATCATGAAATACTAATTGCAATTAATAAACTCAAATTAAAACTATTAAATTCGAAGTTGAGATTAATTAATATTTAATAACTAATTGCAGCTAACATCACTGTTTTCACACTCCAGAGAAAATTCACTTATAGAATAGTACTTAAAAGTGCATGAAAAAGAATATACTCTTCTTCAATATCTATTTACACAAAAAGAATTTATTCATACAAATTTTCCTGCTCTCTATCACTATGAACTCAAACAAAACAAAAAAACGAAAAAACAAATAATCAAGAAAAAGAAAAGAAAAGAAAAAACACTGCGAATGACTCCCAGTCGAGGGCCTCGAAGAACGAGGGGACGAAGTTGTCGAAGATGATGACGAAGAACGAAAAAACGGAGATTATGTTCAAGCCTTCGGAATGTTGGAATTTTCATTTTTTCGCAGTGTATTTTCGGACTCTTTCCCCATTGCTGCATTTGGAGGAGACGTTTCTGTGCATAAGAAAATGCTATGTGATTTAATTTAGGCTTTAGTCAAGTTCAATCTTTACCCCATCCCTACGTACAAAGTCATTGATTTCTTTTTGTGCCATACTCTTTATTCAAGAATTTGATAATAACTTTTACTATAATCTATCTATACCTAAAGAGCTTTGTTTTATAAAATTTGATTTGCCTATTATGTCCCTATTTTTAAATCTATCTTAAGGGCAATGATGTAATATTATTATTATTATAATCCTACACTAATCACAATTCTAAATAAGTTCAAATTCTTCAAAATTACTACTACTTTCTTCTTTCTTCCCTCTTTTGTTTACCCTTTCATCATAAATAAGTTAGTGAAAGTTTTACTCTTTTAAACTCTTTTCGCATATATAAGTTTGTATGCTAATCACATGCATGCAATAGAGTCGTTACCTAATTAATGTAAAAAATCTTAATTCATATAATTATCAATAAAATTACATGTTTATTCTGTATTATGACCGTTTTGTTTCTCAAAATTTGATAAACCTATCAATATTTTGATTCAAACTTATTTCAAACTATATAATTATGATTAATTTTGAATTATTATTAATTTGAGCATATATATTTCTACAAGTTTTGTACTATTATTTTTCTTCTTGATTCTAAACTATGAGTACTCGCAATTCTTCATTCACATCAAGCTCGCCTTTAGCTAAAAAAATTTCTTCAATAACACCAAAAGAAAATATAATGCCAACATAGTATGATCAACCTCAATGCACCCAACAAAAAATAGTTTTAAAAATACTAAAACGATTAACTACTATATTGCTATATTGTGCAATATAATTAAAGCGTGAATTTTATTTTTTACAAAGTAGGTTAATTTAGGCCTAGCCAAACCATCTTGCTATGCATGAGTTGGAATTTTTTTCTTAACCTTTTTTTTTTAATATTATACTCCCTCTGTACATGATATTGGCCGTCTTCAGAGTCTGGTTGCTTTTGGTGCTGAACAGAATGAGATTGAGGGCTTAATTGATTTCAATATTTTCATGAATATGTCTTCTCTTCAAACCTTAGGACTAGGGCGCAACAAATTCACGGGGAACCTTTCAAAGGGATGTCGGGAATATTACCATGCTAACAAATTTATACCTCTTTGAAAACCATTTTACAGGTACAACAGAGTAATTTTCATGTAAATTGTCGCTTTTGTTGTTCAACATAATTATATGATTCGGCATAGGCATGGCGGCGATGCTCACCCACTCCGGCTTCCTGAACCCGAAATCCACCTCGTATTCCCTGAATTTCGAGATATCTGTCACCCATATCACGTTACAATCATCGCTGCCTTCTCTTTCCGTCACCTCCACGAAGCTCTCGACCATCAATTTCCGGCCAAACTTTGTGTCTCCGAGCAACAGCGCCGCCACCCTCGACGGTGGCCGCTCAGATTCCCACTTTTCATTTTAAGACACTTTTTGATCTTTTAACTTCACAAGTACTCTTTATTTGCAAAAAAATCTTCATCAATTGAATCTCAATCACTCATTTCAAATTTTGGTGAGATCTCCACTACCTAAAAATCACCACCATTAATTTGTTGTTGTTTTGCTTCACTTTCAATGCTATATTTAAAAAAATATATTGTTTTGCTTCACTTTTCTACTAAAAGAAGAATTAGATCTCAAAAACTCTAGAAAACTATATTAATTCATTAAATATATGTTGAAAATCTATTTTCGATTTTATATTAACCATGAAAAGAAGTAGGGTTCGTACAAATTTTCACTCACAACAATAGTGAGACCCAAACTCCACTAACTGCAATATCCACTACTCTCTATTATATACTATCCACCACTTTTCTTAAAACTCGCACCGTCCACGATGTGGAAACGATATTGCGGAGGGAGTATATTGGTATCATCACGTGGTGTCGGTAGAACTTTAATTCCCTTAGATACTTGAATTTGTTTCACAATACTTGAATTGGTCTCTTGTCATCTAGATTGGGAGACTTCAAAGTCTACAAACTCTATCTGTTCGATTCAAGTGACTATAGATTTGACAGGCAATGAATTGAGTGGAAGTCTTCCAACAGACATGTGCCGTAATCTACAATTTCTTACTGTGCATTCCCACAAATCTATCCCAATATTCACGGCTTGAGGCGTTGAGCCTCTCTTACAACCCTTTTAGAATCTGGTTAGAAGATTACAAAATATATTATTCAATTTAGATTTTTAATTTGTAAATCTTTATGAAAAAAGATTTAGGATTCAGTATTTGCTTAATAAAAATTGCATAAAATGTATACTTTTGTTTAAATTATGAATTGAAAAAGTGTCATAAAAATCAATATGAGATTTAAATTGCATAATTTAATTTTTACAAATCCGTTCTTATATAGATTTTACAATTGCTAAAATTTAATAAAAAAGTGTTATAAAAATCAGTATGAGATTCAAATTGCATCATTTTCTTTTTATAAATATGTTTTTATATAAATTTTACATTTTCTAAAATATCATAAAGCTAAATGTTGAATTATAGAATTAATACAATATAAATAATATAAGAAAAATTATTATTTTTTAATTTATATTTTAATATATGGACTCACATTATTGAATAAATTTAATTATTGATCAAAGTATATTAGATAACTTAAATTATTTTTAATAAAAAACATAACTATTTATTTGGCAAACTAAAAGTTAATTAATTGACCAAATTAAATTGATGGTCCAAATATATGAAGAAAGAGATACTACATAAGTATTTATATAGCTTTTAGTCATGATGGAGTTTGATTAAAAATCAATGTGGGATAAGAGATATGACTTGTGAAAAAATGAGAACGGAGAAGAATAGAAAAACAGAGGACGAGACTGAATTAACTCCTCAAAATTTCGATGCTACAAAGATTTCGTAAACATATACTCCCATTTAGAGATTTATCAAGCATTTCTGGTCTCTAATCAGTCAACGCTAAAAATATATGATATCAGTTCATATTCAATGTTTAGCAAATTTTTATAAAATACTCACATCACAATGAATTCCGCATTATTAAATTATTGATCGATATAATATTATTTCAAGCTGCCTATTCATAAATAACCATTTAATAATTATTTTTAACGCATCGGATAAAAAATTAAGATTCTTGTTGGGTATCTACGCCTAGCCAGGGTTACACCACTTGGTTCCCGAATCTCCTGTCTCCCCCACTCGTGCTCAAGCACTTTATCTTCCTTTGCTCGAGGCGACTCGATTCCTCTGGAGTTGAACCCTCTGATGTTGGACTCCTCTGACAGCGAGGAAAGCGACTCCTCTGAAGTTCGACTCATCTGGCAGCGGGGAGCTCGACTCCTCTGGCCGCGGGAGTCCTCTGGCAGCGGGAGTCCTCTGGCAGCGGGGAGCCCGACTCCTCTGACCTTGATCCCGCTGGCCTGATTCTCCTCTGGTACACGACTCCTCTGGCTCGGCAGAGAATCTTCAACTTCTCTGCTCCTTCTTCACTTCTCTGGTCTGAAGCACTGATCCCTCTGCTCTGGAATGTGACTCCTCTGGTCTGTCACCACTTCTCTGCACCTACAGAGCACCAGAAACACAGCAAGTAAACAGGATCCCAAAGTGAAAACCAAAAGAAAAAATACAACAGAAAAGTTCAGAGTAGATCGAAGTGGGAAAATGTGTCCTCGGGACACTTTGGCTCAGATTTTCCCGCAGTAGGCTCGGCTCTTCCAGCAGCTCAATGATCACGGCACGGTGGAAGTAGAACAGGTAAACACCCAGATCCCAGAAGTACAGCCACCAACAGCAGGAATCCGATGGACAGGATTCCGATGGCTCGCACACTCACAACGTATCACCAAACCAGGAAACCGATGGACAGGAATCCGGTGATACAAGCTCTCAATCGAAGCGAAGTTCACACCACAGTCACCACTCAGGAAACCACGAACAGGAATCCGGCGACACTTCAAGAAGGAATAGCAGAGCCTTCTATTTCAGACGGTGTGAAAACTTCCTTACCATTGAAAGACTTGCAGCAGGGATAAAAAAGGAGTGAAGGTCATTGGGAAGGAGGAAGGAACATTGAAGTCGGAGGTGAGAATCGAGGAGACAGGCGGCGGAAAGATGGAGCGGCGCAGATGGGATAGTGGGCTAGGTTTTTGGAAATGGGCTGGGAAGTGATTTGGGCCAAGGAAATAAAGATCATTGGGCCAACTCTCCACATTCCACCTTTGGCACAATGATCATTATGTCACCAGGGAAGAGCCTGCTATTTAATTCGAGCTTATCATCATAGCCATTTTTACTATCATCCTATCACAGAGACAAGATAATAGAGGGTGAGAGAAATATTAGCATATTAATCTCAGTCTCAACACTAGAGACCAACCCAGGGGTAATCACCACATTCTCAAACCTGAAAGGTTATCATTGAAGACACAACAGACCCAACAAACACAAACACACAGGACACACACATACATGCAAAGGAGAGAGACAGACACAGAACAGAGCAGAGCACACACATGCGACGACAGAGAAGAACAGAGCTCGACGACAGACCAGAGAAGAGACACAAAGCAAAGCAAAACATAGCAGAGCACAGAAACAACAGGAAGCACATAAACGCAGGACAGAGCAGAGCAACAGACTCAACACAAAACATGGCACACACAAACAGAGCAGAGCTCAATCACAGAGCAGAGCTCGACACACAGAAACACAAAATGTCATCCAAACTCTTTCTTAGTAAATCCCTTAACAACAAGCCTAGTTTTATATCTCACATTATCAATTTCATGCTTGACTTTGAACAACCATAATTTGGATTTAACAACAGAACATCCAGTGGGCTTTATCACTAGAGCCCAAGTTTCATTAGGTTCATTCATAACAGGCTCAAGCAAGTTTTCTGGTTCAGCATGCAAGTTGGGTTGAGGATCCACCTCAAAAGGAACAGTAGGGGAAGGAAACATAAACTCATACTTGTTTTGACCAACAACATTCAGATTCTCCACCTCACTTGGAGCAGCAGATAGTGAGAATTCAAGCAGGTCATGCATGTTGTTCATGGTTATGCAGATGCAACAAGCAAGAAAACACAACAAACAAAGGCGCACACAACCAATCTAGATAAGCCCCTCTCTCCCTTGTTTTCCAGGATACTCGCACGAGGAGACCCACAGGGGAATCCAGACGAACTGGACCAAAACAAGGGAGATCTAACTCGGCTTGAAATACCAAGGATTTATCGAGATTTCAGACAACACGCGGAAGCACAAACGAAAACAGGATCGCAAGATACCAAGATCTCAGCAAGCAAAACATGCAAAGCACAAACAACAGCAACAACACCAACCCTAGGCACTAGGAATTTCAGGGTTAAGCCAATTTACCAGAGCTGGATTCCCAGGTAGGGGAAAGTCCAGACTTACCTCAATCCTTGCTCGTCGGGAGCGAATCGGCGCAGCCAACGGGCGGCGGGGTGGGAAAGATGTGTTCGGAGGGTGCCCTGGCTAGGTCACCGTGGCTCTGATACCACTGTTGGGTATCTACGCCTAGCCAGGGTTACACCACTTGGTTCCCGAATCTCCTGTCTCCCCCACTCGTGCTCAAGCACTTTATCTTCCTTTGCTCGAGGCGACTCGATTCCTCTGGAGTTGAACCCTCTGATGTTGGACTCCTCTGACAGCGAGGAAAGCGACTCCTCTGAAGTTCGACTCCTCTGGCAGCGGGGAGCTCGACTCCTCTGGCCGCGGGAGTCCTCTGGCAGCGGGAGTCCTCTGGCAGCGGGGAGCCCGACTCCTCTGACCTTGATCCCGCTGGCCTGATTCTCCTCTGGTACACGACTCCTCTGGCTCGGCAGAGAATCTTCAACTTCTCTGCTCCTTCTTCACTTCTCTGGTCTGAAGCACTGATCCCTCTGCTCTGGAATGTGACTCCTCTGGTCTGTCACCACTTCTCTGCACCTACAGAGCACCAGAAACACAGCAAGTAAACAGGATCCCAAAGTGAAAACCAAAAGAAAAAATACAACAGAAAAGTTCAGAGTAGATCGAAGTGGGAAAATGTGTCCTCGGGACACTTTGGCTCAGATTTTCCCACAGTAGGCTCGGCTCTTCCAGCAGCTCAATGATCACGGCACGGTGGAAGTAGAACAGGTAAACACCCAGATCCCAGAAGTACAGCCACCAACAGCAGGAATCCGATGGACAGGATTCCGATGGCTCGCACACTCACAACGTATCACCAAACCAGGAAACCGATGGACAGGAATCCGGTGATACAAGCTCTCAATCGAAGCGAAGTTCACACCACAGTCACCACTCAGGAAACCACGAACAGGAATCCGGCGACACTTCAAGAAGGAATAGCAGAGCCTTCTATTTCAGACGGTGTGAAAACTTCCTTACCATTGAAAGACTTGCAGCAGGGATAAAAAAGGAGTGAAGGTCATTGGGAAGGAGGAAGGAACATTGAAGTCGGAGGTGAGAATCGAGGAGACAGGCGGCGGAAAGATGGAGCGGCGCAGATGGGATAGTGGGCTAGGTTTTTGGAAATGGGCTGGGAAGTGATTTGGGCCAAGGAAATAAAGATCATTGGGCCAACTCTCCACAATTCTGACATTCACAAATTATTTCTTTTATAAGGGTTCAAATTTGTACTGAATAAATAAACGTCGCAGTTGTCCCCAAGGTGAGACCAAGCGGTGCGACCTCCTGTATGTGAACAGTGAGGTTCCAGGTTCAAACCACACTGTTCCCCCTCCCCAACTCTCCCAAGTCAAAAAAATAAACGTCACAGTTTCATTCCCTTATAAAAATAAACTACAATGGGCAGACAACAAGTCATTTCCATAGACATCATTCCCATAAAAATAGAAAAGCACATGGGATCATCTCTCTCACTATTTTGTGTGTATACCATCGCATACCCCTCTTAATTTATTATAATTTTTAATTATATGTTCTTCAGTTTTAATTTATTATGCTTTAATATTATAAAAAGAAAATTAACAAGGGTTCACTCATCCAATTAGGGTTTATAATTATTTTTTTATATTTATTTGAATTACTAAGTGATTATTTGGGTTCATTAATTCAAAGTTAAAGGATATAAATTTTTAAAATTTTAATTTTTAGTTATAAATATTAATTAGAGTTCATAATATAATAATATTTTTTATTTTTATAAAAAACAATTATAAAATAGAAAAATTAAAAATGATACACACAAAATAGTGAAATATAGTGAAATAGAAGATCTCATCTGATAAAAAACTGCCTAATTAAATTCATTGGGCCCCAATAGTGTAAAATGAGTGAAAAGGACTTTGACTAATTTACTTGAATTATTAATATTATTTGAATTCCTACGTGGGCCCCTATCGTGTAGAATGAAAAAGAAAGACTACTTGTTCACGAGAACTAGCATTCTAGGATTTATCTGTGTATATGTAGAAGGGTAGATGATTAAGTTTTCTTGTTTCTAGAAATTACAGCCTATGCAGGCTGCTTTGTGGATGAATACCTTTCTTCAATCAAAGATGTAAATTAAGATTTCTTACTTAAACACTTACTATAATTTAAATAATTCATATTACAAAATTTGATATTATATACGTAATTATAACAATTATAGAGGATTAAGCACACAGGCGTACACAGAAACGTGCTTTATGACGATGCTCAAGTCTATAAAATTCGATCAACGGGGAAATCTCAATATTGTAGCAAATGCAATCCAAAAGACACAACTAATGAAAAGTATCAATGTTGGAGAAATTGAAGAGCCAACTCAAGAGAAAGAAAAGAAACATTAATCCGAGAAATAATAATAATAAAATAATAGCTCCTAGAATTAAAAAAATCTACGATAGAATTAAAAAAATAATAGTTGCATATTAGACAATTTGTGTAGGGGTCTATTCATCGCCCCATTTTAGTCTTTATAGCTTTAATATTTAAATATAAAATAAATTTTTAATTATTATTTTAAATAGTGATTATAAAGAGTAAAATGAGAAGTATAAATAGAATCACCCTTTTAGTAGATGATGCGAATAATTAAGAGCTAGAATGGGAATCCATCTTTGCCTCAAGTCTTCGTCTTCGCCTTCGTCTCAGTCTCTTTAAGTGACATTTGTATTCCACAACCTCAAGTCTTCGTTTTTGTCTCGGAAATAACATCTACCGACGACTTGACTCAAAACCCACACCCATCAACACTCTCAAGTCTTGTACGTAATATTTGTGTATATATGATGATTATTGGAAGCGACTTCATTATCATAATACAATCACAATTTGCAGCCATGGAGATAAAGCTTTATTGCATTTTGCAGTATGCATTCCTAATTACCATAACCTTCCCAATGCTTTCTTCTGAATCCAAACAACCTCTGAGCCTTGCAACTGATCAAACTGCCCTTCTTTCACTCAAACATACATCTCTTTTACTTGCAACTAATTGGACCAACTCCACCTCCGTCTGCACCTGGATTGGCGTCACTTGCAGCTTCCGCCACCACAGAGTAGCTGCCTTGAATCTCTCCAACATGGCTCTCTCCACCACCATTCCACCACAGCTCGGACGCCTCTCCTTCCTCGTCTCCCTCGACCTCAGAAACAATCTTTTCCATGGAGATTTGCCACAGCAACTGTCTCTCCTTCGCCGTTTGAAGTTCATATCTCTCCGACTCAACAACTTCACCGGAGACATCCCTCCGATGTTGGGTCAGTTACCAAAATTAGAGTACTTGAATTTACGCAACAACAGCTTCATAGGTTCCATCCCAAAATCTCTCTCAAACCTCACAAACCTACAATTTCTTGACTTAACTTACAATTCTCTAAGTGGAGAAATTCCAAAAGAGTTTGGGAGACTTCAAAGTCTACAAACTCTGTCTGTTCAATTCAATCATTTGTCGGGTGCTATACCATCAGCCATATTCAACATATCGACCCTTGTAGCTATGGCCTTCACACACAATGAATTGAGTGGAAGTCTTACAACAGACATGTGCCATAATCTTCCATTTCTAACTGTGATTGGTCTTTCTGAGAATCAGCTGAGTGGCGCGATTTCCACAAATGTATCCCAATGTTCACGGCTTGAGGTGTTAGCCCTCTCTTACAACTCTTTTAGTGGGGAGATACCTTCAGAAATTGGGTACTTAACATCTCTTCAGATTCTATATATTGGTGGTAACAAATTGAATGGTATGGTTCAAGTTCTTATCACATAAATTTGTGTAAATGAGATTTTATTAGTTTCATGACACTTTTTTTGCCAGGAATACTACCACATGAGATTGGCCATCTTCAGAGTCTGGTTAAGTTTGGTGCTGAATGGAATGAGATTGCGGGCTCAATTGATTTCAATATTTTCATGAATATGTCTTCTCTGCAAAACATATATCTAAACCGCAACAAATTCACGGGGAACCTTTCAAGGGATGTCGGGAATATTACCATGCTAACAACTTTGGATCTCACGGAAAACCATTTTACAGGTACAACAGAGTAATTTTCATATAAATTGTCTGTTTAGCTACAATATGTGTTTTTGAAATCTCATGTTTTGCAGGGCTTATTCCCACTGAATTTGGCCAACTTTACCATTTGGAGACATTATCATTATCATTGAACAGCTTGAGTGGTTCGATTCCACATGAGCTCTTTAACATTTCAACTCTTCGGATTCTTTCACTTGCCGTCAATGCTCTGTCAGGGGTTCTTCCAACCCATTTATGCCATGCCTCTCCCTTTCTTGAACACCTTCTTCTTAGCAATAATTCCCTCAGTGGAGCAATACCCAACTCCATCTCTAACTGTTCTCAACTCACAATTCTCTCACTTGCTGAAAACAAATTGAGTGGTTATATACCTACTCATCTCGGCAACCTAAGACTTCTTCAAAGACTTGAACTATTCAGAAACAATCTTACCCAGGCACCATCATCTTCCTTCATTACTTCATTGACAAATTGCACGTCTCTAACTCTTTTGTCAATTGATGATAATCCTCTAAATGGTATCATTCCAGCTTCTGTCGGGAACTTATCTTCCTCACTCGAAACATTCTATGCCGACAATTGCAAATTCAGTGGCAGCATTCCCGTTGAAATAGGCAATTTAAGCAATTTGATGACATTGGTGTTGTCAGCAAATGAGTTATCTGGTGATATTCCACTAACTATAAGCCATTTGCATGAACTTCAAGGATTATATCTTGAATATAACAGGTTGGGAGGCTCAATACCACATGATATATGTGATCTATCCAGCCTCAATACTTTAGATATCAGCCAGAATCAATTTTCAGGCCCAATTCCTAAATGTCTGGGAAATGTTTCTTCCTTAAGAAATCTTTATCTAGAGTCCAACATGTTGAATTCAAGCATACCTTCAAGCTTATGGGGCCTAAAAGATTTGAACTATCTAGACTTGTCCTCAAATTCATTAAATGGGTTCTTACCACAAGAGATAAGTAACTTAGGAGCAGCAATACATATAAACCTATCGATGAATCAGTTGTCAAAGTCTATTCCCAGCACTATTGGGAAGTTGCAGAATTTGGTTAATCTGTTTTTGGCAAATAATAGACTAGAAGGTTCTATTCCCGTGTCTATGGGAAAAATGATCAATTTGGCAAATCTCGACTTGTCGTACAACAACCTCTCTGGTTCAATTCCAAAGTCTTTAGAAGCACTTCAACAACTCGACTACTTTAATGTCTCTTTCAATAGTTTAAGTGGAGAAATTCCTAATGGAGGTTCTTTTACAAACTTCACTATGGATTCTTTTAAGGGTAATGAGGCATTGTGTGGAATCCCCAAGTTCCATGTCCAAATTTGCTCTTCAACTTCTAATCACAGATCAAAGAGGAAGAAGGTGGAACGAGCTTCATTTATTATTTTCGGGGTTGTGGCTTTCATCTCAGTTGTTTCTTTGGCCTTTATAATTGTCAAAAACAAAAGGAAAGATAAGACGACTAGCAGAGAAGTTGATGAGTTGATATTCATTGTGCCGGAAAGAATCTCTTATTATGAACTGCTGCAAGCAACGGAAAGATTCGATGAAAGCAATTTACTTGGCACTGGGAGTTCTTGCTCTGTTTATAAAGGAATTCTTAACAATAGGAAGAATATTGTTGTCAAGGTGTTTAATATGCAGCTAGAAGGTATTTCAAGAATATTCGATGTCGAATGTGGGATACTACGTAGCATTCGACACAGGAATCTGACAAGTGTCATAAGCAGTTGCTCTAATGAAGAGTTCAAGGCATTAGTACTTGAATATATGCCAAATGGAAACCTTGAAAAATGGTTATATTCCCACAACTATTGCTTGAGTATGATGGAAAGATTGAATATAATGATTGATGTTGCATCTGCTTTGGAGTATCTTCACCATGGTTATTCAATGCCCATTGTCCACAGCGACTTGAAGCCTAGTAATGTGTTGTTAGATGAAGACATGGTTGCCCATATAAGCGACTTTGGGATAGCAAAGTTGTTATGCAATGGAGATAGCTCTGTGTTAACCAACACGCTAGCAACATTGGGTTACATCGCTCCAGGTCAAGTTTCTCTAAATATATTGATTGCACTTCACTTTCAATAAATTAATTGTGTCTTCCTCACATGCATCATGATTTTGTTGTTCCAGAGTATGGCTTGGAAGGGCTAGTTTCAACAAGGTGCGATGTGTATAGCTACGGGGTGATGTTGATTGAAACTTTTACGAGAAAAAGGCCTACTGATGATATATTTTGCGGAGATATGAGCTTAAAGAGATGCGTAGAACTCTCACTTTCGGAGATCCCAGATGAAGTGATAGATGCCAACTTAGTCATGAATTTGGAGGAAGAAATGATTGACAAGAATAGGCAGTGTGTATCATCCATACTCGAATTGGCTCTGAAATGCTCTGCGGACTCTCCCGGGGATAGAATCAACATGAAACAAGCACATGCAGAGTTGCAAAAAATCAGACATCGATTTTCCCAATGAGGTTCAAGTAAGCTATTTCAAAGATCTATGTTATTTCTAAAAGGATATTCATATTCCAAATTTCTATCGCAAAGTTAGATAATGATTTCTTCTTCATTTGGTGGCTTTGATGAGGCATGTAGTGTTGAAGATTTTGAACAGGCAGTTGATGCTAATTGGGTGGTGAGGTGGATGACATAAAGGTTTTGATAAAGAATGGAAAATTTGGCTTGGTCCTTTTGTTGGTTTTTGCTATCATTGTTAATTCGTTCTTCTTGTTTCTACTTTTTTTTTCTTGTTGTAATCGATGAGTACTCTTTTTCCTTTACCGGTGTTTTTCCCATTGGGTTTTCGCCATAAAGGTTTTAATGAGGCTTGGCCCTTGGCTAGCATCTTTGTGCTTTCAAGGGTTTGCTATCTTTTTCGTTTTTCTCCTTTTATACAATTTCTATTTCAACAACTGATGCTCAAGGTTTTTCTATTCTTCTTTCCTCCATATTTTATGTTCTTGAGTTCACATATAATCTTCATTGTCACAGCTTAAAAGGCAAAACCTTTATGAACATTTTGATATTCCGTTCGCAGCCGAACTAAAACAACCCTTCTCAAAAGAGTTATGAAAATTTTGATATTCCGTTCGCAGCCGAACTTGATCAAGCTGTGCAGAAGCGCAAACCCGATCTTCACACGGCATAGAAGGTAGCAGCAATTGATTGTGATACTCATCGAGCACACATTCAATTCGACGTCTCATTGGCGCATTCTGTCGAACATGTAGAGGGCAACTTGGTATTCCCCCCCAACTTTACCGTGTAACTCAACAATTTGTCATGCAGTCATATATTCAATTCATATACTACTCAAATATAAATGTTTGGATAAAAATATTTTGGTGGGCATATGAACTATAAACATTACTTAGTCACAACGATATTTTTGTCATATTTTAAATTTCATGTGTGTTGGTTTAGAGGCAGAGTAGTTAATTCTTGAAGCTAAAAGTTTTCAGTTTTGAATCCATAATTAATACAATTTTTTAATTTAATAGTTAATTTATCAAATGAAAAAAATGATGACATTAATTGCCTAATTGAATGAGTCACAGTTTGTTTAGAATTTCCATTTCTGTATGAAAACTGCTAGTACATATGATGTCTTCCGTCAACAAAAAATTCAAATACTTACTTAAAGATCGATTGACAATCAATCATTTAGTTTGAATTAGTTGTAAGATATTTAATGTATATCTAATTATTTCCATGTTTGAGTTAAATTAGGAATCCCTTATAATAATACTACACACTAATATCATAAACAACAATATATTATAAACTATTAAAATATAGCTATTTAATATTTAAAAAATATAATAATTATATATTTATGGATATTAATTTGTAATAAAATATATTAAGATATCATTTCATTTTTTTTTAATATTGCAACATTATATTAGGATTTCAATTAGGCAAAATAATTAATAATAATATATTTAATCTATCTTTTTCCTGGACAACTTGATCATTACGTTTATCATACGATTAATTATTGGTTACTGAAAAGAATAATTACTAGTGCGGGTTGGAATCATGAATCTATCCTAAATAAGATGGATTCTGAAAATGGAAGATTTAAATATATTTATTAAATATTTTACCTAAGCAATATTAATTATTTATGGAAGGTGGACCATTTTGGATGGACAAAAGTAAGATTGGATTTATATATATGTATATACAGAAACGATCACATGCCCACCGTGGACAAGCATAACGTGTCCACCAGTGATGTGGCTAATTGATTGTTACTTTTAAAAGTATTTTGGCTAAATTCTTTTTAGCCCATTACATGTATTATTACGCATATTTATACAACTATTAAAATTATTTTTCTTCACCTTAGAGCATCTCCAATGGTATCTCCCCATCTCAAGGTTTTTGCTGACATCATCGTAGTCATATCACCATATTCTCCTACTCTTACTTTCACCTACAACAATGTCTCCTCAAATTCAGGTTTTTGCTGACATCACTTTCCACCCACTTTCAACCAATTCAATATTTATTAATTTTTATTTAATTCTCATATGTATTCTTTAAAATTTAATATAAATTAATTATTTAATACATATTTATAATAAAATTAGTAAATCCTACAATACAAAAACATAAAATAAATTTAAGAAATCAAAATATAACAAATTAACAACAATTAAAAGAAAATAAAATAAAAATATATACAAGCAAAGCATTATAATAATAAAGAATGAAAAAAGAAAAAAACAATAGAAGCATACAATAAATAAGAAAAAATAGAATAAAGAATGAAAATTAAATTTAATGAAACATAGGAAATAGAAACAAACGAAAGAAAGAAGAAAAAAATGGAATAAAAAGAAAGAAAAGAAAAGTAAAAGAATAGATGCCCATAGGGAAGGCGAGAGAGGGAGATTTGGGGGAAGGAAGGAGAGAGAGGGTGAGGGCAGCGCCCTTCGCCGGAGCATGAGGCGGTGGAGACTTCGCCGGCGGCGGGTAGCTGCGTAGCAGAGGGTGAGAAGGAGGAGAGAGAAGGGTGTGAGGGAGGAGGGACCGATGCAAGAGCGAGAGAGAGAGCGAGAGATGTTTAATTTTTTTTTTTTTTTTTCTCTTTTAAGAATTTTCAAATTTTGACTTTTATGTTTGGCCACTATCTATTTATTTTTGTTTGGGCTCTCGTTTAATAAGTGGGCAGCATTTTAATAAAGATTGGGCCGATTTATTTTAACGTCTTTATTTGTTGGGTTTGTCCATTTATTTTACTAATTGAACCAATGACTAGTTAATTTGGATTGTAAATTTGGTAACTTATTTTTTCAATAATTTGAATCCTCTTTTAATATTCTATTTTTATCTCTTCGACCAGTAATTGTCAACCTAATAGTAGTACCATTCCCATTTTCATTTTTGATTTTTATTGCATTGATAATTAGTTAGTCGCATTGAATTAGTCATGATAATTTGTAAAGTATAAAATACTTTGATAATTTGTGCAAATCACACAAATCACATGATTTGCAGCCAATCGCAACTGTAATAATTTATTTATTAATGGTGCATTTTATAATTTTTTGGTACTGGGATTGAATATACTGGCCTTGACGTATGAACTAATTTCACACAATACCCACCGACTAATTATCAGTCTCTATAAGTGATTGGTGCCGACATCTAAGGACGACTTTTCTCAAACGGAAAAAACGTACAAAAAACAAAAAACACATGAAAAGCAACACCCACCATCAAGACTCTCTACTCTTGTAATATTTGTGTATATAGCTTGCAGTTATTAGCGACTTCATTATCATAATACAATCACAATTTGCAGCCATGGAGAAAAAGCTTTCTTGCATTTTGCAGTATGCATTCCTAATTACCATAACCTTCCATATGCTTTCTTCAGAAGCCAATGCCGAACAACATTTGAGCCTTGCAACTGATCAAACTGCCCTTCTTTCACTCAAACATACATCTCTTTTATTTGCAACTAATTGGACCAACTCCACCTCCGTCTGCAGCTGGATTGGCGTCACTTGCAGCTTCCGCCACCACAGAGTAGCTGCCTTGAATCTCTCCAACATGGCTCTCTCCGCCACCATTCCACCACAGCTCGGACGCCTCTCCTTCCTCGTCTCCCTCGACCTCACCAACAACCTTTTCTATGGACATTTGCCACACCAACTGTCTCTCCTTCGCCGTTTGAAGTTCATATCTTTCCGACTCAACAGCTTCACCGGAGACATCCCTCCGATGTTGGGTCAGTTACCAAAATTAGAGTACTTGAATTTACGCAACAACAGCTTCATAGGTTCCATCCCAAAATCCCTCTCAAACCTCACAAACCTACAGTTTCTTGACTTAACTTACAATTCTCTAAGTGGAGAAATTCCAAAAGAGTTTGGGAGACTTCAAAGTCTACAAGTTCTATCTGTTCAATTCAATCGTCTATACGGCGCTATACCATCAGCCATATTCAACATGTCGACCTTGGTGACTATATCTTTGACAGGCAATGAATTGAGTGGAAGTCTTCCAACAGACATGTGCAGTAATCTTCCACTTCTTGCTGGGATTTATGTTTCTTCCAATCAGCTGAGTGGCGCGATTTCCTCAAATCTATCCCAATGTTCACGGCTTGAGGTGTTGAGCCTCTCTGGAAACTCTTTTAGTGGGGAGATACCTTCAGAAATCGGCTACTTAACATCTCTTCAGATTCTATATCTTGGTGCTAACAATTTGAATGGTATGGTTCAAGATTCTTATCACATAAATTTGTGTAAATAAGATTTTATTAGTTTCATGACACTTTTTTTTGCCAGGAATACTACCACATGAGATTGGCCATCTTCAGAGTCTGGTTACTTTTGGTGCTGAATGGAATGAGATTGCGGGCTCAATTGATTTCAATATTTTCATGAATATGTCTTCTCTGCAAAACATATATCTATGGCGCAACAAATTCACGGGGAACCTTTCAAGGGATGTCGGGAATATTACCATGCTAACAGAGTTAGAACTCCAGGAAAACCATTTTACAGGTACAACAGAGTAATTTTCATGTAAATTGTCTGTTTAGCTACCATATATGTTTTTAGCTACAGATTGGAAATCTCATGTTTTGCAGGGCTTATTCCCACTGAATTTGGCCAACTTTACCATTTGGAGAAATTATCACTACACTTGAACAGCTTGAGTGGTTCGATTCCACATGAGCTCTTTAACATTTCAACTCTTCGGAGTCTTTCACTTGTCGGCAATGCTCTGTCAGGCGTTCTTCCAACCCATTTATGCCATGCCTCTCCCTTTCTCGAAGAACTTTATCTTGGCGGAAATTCTATCACCGGAGCAATACCCAACTCCATCTCTAACTGTTCTCAACTCACAATTCTCACACTTTCTAGAAACAAATTCAGTGGTTATATACCTACTCATCTCGGCAACCTAAGACTTCTTCAAAGTCTTCAATTGTCCAACAACAATCTTACTCAGGCACCATCTTCTTCCTTCATTACTTCATTGACAAATTGCAAGTCTCTAACTCATTTGTCATTTGGTGATAATCCTCTAAATGGTGTCATTCCAGCTTCTGTCGGGAACTTATCTTCCTCACTTCGAACATTCGCTGCCTACAACTGCAAATTCAGTGGCAGCATTCCTGTTGAAACATGCAATTTAAGCAATTTGATGACATTGGAGTTGTCAGCAAATGAGTTATCTGGTAACATGCCACTAACTATAAGCCATTTGCATGAACTTCAAGGATTATATCTGTCTAATAACATGTTGGGAGGTTCAATACCACATGCTATATGTGATCTATTTCGCCTCGACACTTTAGATATGAGCCATAATCAATTTTCAGGCCCAATTCCTAAATGTCTGGAAAATGTCTCTTCTGTAAGAATTCTTCATCTACACTCCAACATGTTGAATTCAAGCATACCTTCAAGCTTATGGGGCCTAAAAGATTTGAACTCTCTAGACTTGTCCTCGAATTCATTAAATGGGTTCTTACCACAAGAGATAAGTAACTTAGGAGCAGCAATACATATAAACCTATCGATGAATCAGTTGTCAAAGTCTATTCCTAGCACTATTGGGAAGTTGCATAATTTGGTTAATCTGTCTTTGGCAAATAATAGACTAGAAGGTTCTATTCCTGTGTCTATGGGAAGCATGATCAGTTTGGCAAATCTCGACTTGTCGTACAACAACCTCTCTGGTTCAATTCCAAAGTCTTTAGAAGCACTCCAACACCTCGACTACTTTAATGTCTCTTTCAATAGTTTGAGTGGAGAAATTCCTAATGGAGGTTCTTTTAGAGACTTCACTATGGATTCTTTTAAGGGTAATGAGGCATTGTGTGGAATACCCAAGTTCCATGTCCAAAATTGCTCTTCAATTTCTAATCACAGATCAAAGAGAAAGAAGGTGGAACGAGCTTCATTTATTGTTTTTGGGGTTGTGGCTTTCATCTCAGTTGTTTCTTTGGCCTTTATAATTGTCAAAAACAAAAGGAAAGATAAGACGACTAGCAGAGAAGTTGATGAGCTGAAATCCATTGTGCCGGAAAGAATCTCTTATTATGAACTGCTGCAAGCAACGGAAAGATTCAATGAAAGCAATTTACTTGGCACCGGGAGTTTTTGCTCTGTTTATAAGGGAATTCTTAACAATGGGAAGGATATCGCTGTCAAGGTGTTTAATATGCAGTTAGAAGGTATTTCAAGAATATTTGATGTCGAATGTGAGATACTCCGTAGCATTCGACACAGGAATCTAACAAGCGTCATAAGCAGTTGCTCCAATGAAGAGTTCAAGGCATTAGTACTTGAATATATGCCAAAGGGAAACCTTGAAAAATGGTTATATTCCCACAACTATTTCTTGAATATGATGGAGAGATTGAATATAATGATTGATGTTGCATCTGCTTTGGAGTATCTTCACCACGGTTATTCAATGCCCATTGTCCACAGTGACTTGAAGCCTAGTAATGTGCTGTTAGATGAAGACATGGTTGCCCATGTAAGCGACTTTGGGATAGCAAAGTTGTTATGCGATGGAGATAGCTCTGTGTTAACCAATACGCTAGCGACATTGGGTTACATCGCTCCAGGTGAAGTTTCTCTAAATATATGTATTGCACTTCACTTTTAATCATTTAATTGTGTCTTCCTTACTGCATACATCATGATCATTTTTGTTGTTCCAGAGTATGGTTTGGAAGGGCTAGTTTCAACAAGGTGTGATGTGTATAGCTACGGGGTGATGTTGATTGAAACTTTTACAAGAAAAAAGCCTAGTGATGATATGTTTTGCGGAGATATGAGCTTAAAGAGATGGGTAGAACTCTCACTTTCGGAGATCCCGGATGAAGTGATAGATGCCAACTTAGTCATGAATTTGGAGGAAGAAATGATTGACAAGAATATGCTGTGTGTATCATCCATACTTGAATTGGCTCTGAAATGCTCTGCGGACTCTCCCGGGGATAGAATCAACATGAAACAAGCACATGCAGAGTTGCAGAAAATCAAACATCGATTTTCCCAATGAGATTCAAGTAAGCTATTTCAAAGTTCTATGTTATTTCTAAAAGGATATTCATATCTCAAATTTCTATCTTAAAGTTAATTAGCTAATGATGTCTTCTTCATTTGGTGGCTTTGATGAGGCATGTAGTGTTGAAGATTTTGAAGAGGCAGTAGATGCTAATTGGGGTGAGGCACTGGATAGTGGTGAGGTGGATGACATAAAGAATGGAAAATTTGGCTTGCTCCTTTTATTGGTTTTTGCTATTATTGTTAATTTGTTCTTCTTGTTTCTGCTTTTTTTTTTTTCTAGTTGTAGTATACTCTTTTTTCTTTACTGGTGTTTTTCCCATTGGGTTTCGCAATGAAGGTTTTAATGAAGCTCGGCCCTTAGTTAGCGTCTTTGTGCTTTCAAGGGTTTGCTAGGTTTTCTTTTTCGTTTTTCTCCTTTTATATAATTTCTATTTCAACAACTGATGCTCAAGGTTTTTCTATCCCTCTTTCCTCCATATTTTATGTTCTTGAGTTTACATATAATCTTCTTTGTCACAGCTTAAAAGGCAAAATCTTTCTGAACAATGCCTCTGCCTCACCATTCTCACCAACTAAAACAAACCCTCTCAAAAGAGTTCTAAAAATTTTGATATTCCGTTCGCAGCCGAACTTGATCAAGCTGCCCAGAAGCGCAAACCCGATCTTCACACAGCATAGAAGGTAGCAACAATTGATTGTGATTCTCATCGAGCACACATTCAATTCGACATCCCATTGACGCATTCCGTCGTACATGTAGAGGGCAACTCGGTATCTCCGCCCAACTTTACCCCATCGAGCACACATTCAATTCAACAATTTGTTTTGCAGTCATATATTCAATCAAACAGCCTCTTTTCCCCATCGAAATTACTAAAATATACATGTTTGGATAAAAATATTTTTGTGGGCATATATAAACATTACGTAGTCACAATGATACTTCGTCATATTTAAAATGTTATGTGTGTTGGTTTAGAGGGTAGAGTAGTTAATTCATAATTAATACAATTTTTAAATTTAATAGTTAATTTATCAAATAAAAAAAATGATGACATTAATTGGCTCATTAATTGAATGAGCCAGAGTTTGTGTAGAATTTCCATCTTCTGTATGAAAACTTCTAGTACAGAATTTTATTTTATTGGGGCCAAGCAAAACCCAACTCTTTGCAGCCCATTGCCCAACCATTTATTTTTTAGGGTGGGAAATCAATGGCCAATGAATTTTTCATATATATTGGCTTAGTTGTAAGATATTTGATATATAACTAAAATAAAAGTTATAACTACAAATGATGTCTTCCATGTTATACTTATCTTTTCAAATAAAATTAGATCAACCATGCAAGCCTAAAATTTCAAATACTTACTTAAAGATCGATTGACAATCAATCATTTAGTTTCATTTAGTTGTAAGATATTTAATATATATCTAATTATTTCTATGTTTGGTTTGCAATGGTCAAGCTGTCCGATTAGTGTTCGGTCTTGTTTTGGTTTGTTTTCTGATTGTCCTTTTAGTTTCTCTTTTGCCTTTGTAATCTGCCTTCTTCTCTCTTTGGGTACTTCTGGTACCTACTCTCAATAAAACTTCCTATCTTTGCCTGATCAAAAAAAAAATATTTAAAAAATATACTTCCTCCGTTCATGAAAAAACTTCCTATCTTTCCTTTTTGGGACATCCACAAAAAAACTTTCTACTTATTTTTGGACTATACCCCATCACTTATAATTACTCTTACTTTTCACTTTTCACAACTTCCAATATTAGTTATAATATCTTTTCACCACTTTCAATACACTCAACTACCTTCTATCCACTCTCAATATATTCAACGACATTTTTTCTTTAAACCCTTGTCACTCCCTCCTAGGAAGTTCTTTCATGGATGGAGGGAGTATACAATAATTATGGATATTTGTAATAGAATATATTAAGATATTATTTATTAAGGGGGTGTATTCGTTGTGAATTTCCACAGACTTTTATACTAGTATTATCTAAATAGTGTATTATGTTATATCTTGTCAATGACATTTAACAGAAGCATAAATTAGAAATAGATAAAATGATTTATAATTATCCATTCAAAACACAATATGTAATGAAAAGTTAAACTGGCAACCCAAATTATCAACAAATAAAACCCAGCCCGTATACAACATGTTCAAAATCCAACCCAAAAAACAGCTCAAGTCCAAGCCATATTAGTATATTCCATTTGTCGCATTAAGACAACAAATAAATAAGATGCATAATTAAATTATCATTAATCAACACTAGGGGTGGACTAAAATACCGAAAAATTGGTGTACCGCACTTGCCGTATCGAAAGAATATCGAAAATACCGAATTTTTGGCATACCGTAAATTATGGTACGGTATTGTACCGTACCAAAATTATTTGGTACGACAACGGTATCAATTTTCCTCATACCGCAGTATACCGATACCGAGGTATACACTAAAAAATCAGTATATATTGTTATTTCGGTATATACCGCAATACCGATATATATCAAAATAATCGGTATACTGTACTGATTGAAATAAATTACATATATTTGCACACATATATAATTCTAGACTTGTTAGAAGGTTATTTATATTTGTCTAATGAAATTTCGGTATGCACAAATACACGGTATATCATAATATTTTGGTAAATTTAAGCATGAAACGGTATACAAATAATTCTGTATACCGTAAAGTACAGTATATAGACTTTCGATGCGGTAAACCGCACTATCGATACGACATCGGCATGAGAAAAGTTCATACCGAAATTTTCGGTATGCCGCCTTCGGTATACAGAAGGATTCGGTACGACAACGATATAAACAATCACTTGACACTGAATCCAAAGCACTTTGGATATTGCATAAGGCCTTAAGAATCACTTGACACAAAACCTATTTCGTTATTGTCAAAAAAAAATTAATTGTATATTTTATTGTTTGCTGAAGCAAGTGTTGAATTCATCAACTCGATCCACGATGCGCTTGAGATTTATTCACTATTACTCCACTAATAACGAGAAAAAATAGGATTCGGATCATGGTATTCAACTATAGATCAAATTGAAATATTTGAAGTATTAATGTTTTGTGAAATGTTGAATGTTGTACGTACTAATAATAATTTGGCGAAACTAGATGATTAAAAGCGTTTCAATTCAATTTAATTATCTCAGTTGAAACCCACAAAAAATCATATGAGCAAGTATGCACCACATATAAATGTAACCGTACATGTATAATTAAAGGGTTGGTCTTGGGTACGGTCAACTGCATGGGGTGCGGCGGGTTTGACCCGCGCCCCAACCCGCACCCGACCCGAAACCCTGACTCGCATCTTTTTTTCATCCTAAACCTAATTTATTTGAGCCACATTACATTTGTTAATAATAATAGTTACTTTTAATTAATGAGTATAAAATATACATTTGTTAGCACAAATACATACTTATGTAAATATAAGTATTTACCTTCATTCAATATAAAGTATTATATTTTCTAAACCCTAAACCTTATAAACTTTGCATAATTTTAATAATATTTATACGAGTGTGATTGAAAGTTTTCATATGAATATTACGTGACTTTTAAATGACGGATTTTCAAGTCCATTTATATTTTAAGTTGGGTTGAACCTAATTGATTGTTACTTTTAAAAGTATTTTGGCTAAATTCTTTTTAGCCCATTACATGTATTATTACACATATATATACAACTATTAAAATTATTTTTCTTCACCTTAGAGCATCTCCCAATCTCAACGTTTTTGCTGACATCATCGTAGTCATATCACCATTATTTTGTGGCTAAGAGTACTCGAACCTGTGACCTCTTGGACAACAGGCAACCACCCCATCCACTAGGCCATCCCAAAGGGACTAAATATTTATTTAATTCTCATATTTATTCTTTATAATTTAATATAAATTAATTATTTTATAAATATTTATAATAAAATTAGTAAATCCTACAATACAAAAACATAAATTAAATTTAAGAAATCAAAATATAACAAATTAACAACAATTAAAAGAAAATAAAATTAAAATATATACAAGCAAAGCATTATAATACTCCCTCCGTCCACTAATTCATGACCTAAGGAGCAAAACACGGGTTTTAAGAAAAAGTGTATTTTTATTAGTTGAGTGGAGAAAGGGACCCACAATTAATGTATTGTTTATTAGTTGAGTGGAGAAAAAGTGTATTGTTTTGGGACCCACCAATTAAATATAAATAAAAACTTACTAAAAATGGATAGGCCTTGAGTTGGTGGACGTCCCAAAACGGAAAGAAGGCCTTGAATTAGTGGACGGAGGGAGTAATAAAGAATGAAAAAAGAAAAAAAAATAGAAGCATACAATAAATAAGAAAAAATAGAATAAAGAATGAAAATTAAATTTAATGAAACATAGGAAATAGAAACAAACGAAAGAAAGAAGAAAAAAATGGAATAAAAAGAAAGAAAAGAAAAGTAAAAGAATAGATGCCCATAGGGAAGGCGAGAGAGGGAGATTTGGGGGAAGGAAGGAGAGAGAGGGTGAGGGCAGCGCCCTTCGCCGGAGCATGAGGCGGTGGAGACTTCGCCGGCGGCGGGTAGCTGCGTAGCAGAGGGTGAGAAGGAGGAGAGAGAAGGGTGTGAGGGAGGAGGGACCGATGCAAGAGCGAGAGAGAGAGCGAGAGATGTTTAATTTTTTTTTTTTTTTTCTCTTTTAAGAATTTTCAAATTTTGACTTTTATGTTTGGCCACTATCTATTTATTTTTGTTTGGGCTCTCGTTTAATAAGTGGGCAGCATTTTAATAAAGATTGGGCCGATTTATTTTAACGTCTTTATTTGTTGGGTTTGTCCATTTATTTTACTAATTGAACCAATGACTAGTTAATTTGGATTGTAAATTTGGTAACTTATTTTTTCAATAATTTGAATCCTCTTTTAATATTTTATTTGGGTTATTAGCATGTAAATACACAAACTTTTTATATTTTTTGAAATTTAACATGACTTTCATTTTTAGCCTACAAATACACGAACTTAGCATTTTTTCTGATTTTTGACATCGACGTGAAAAAACTTTATTTATTTTATTTATGTTGTTGGCATACAATTAAATTATTTATTAAGATACATGTAATGTGTGAATTCTAAGAAATTTGTCATATTTTAAAAAGAAATTTGCACCAAATTTTATGAATGCATGCAAATTCAAAGTTCGTAAGTTTAAATTCTGGCCATTGCAATCCATGTGTAATCCATGTGTAATCCATGTGTAGTTGAATAAAATTATTCAAGAATTTGTCTCAACCTCAAGTCTTCCTTTTCGTCTCAGTCTCTATAAGTGATTGGTGCCGACATCTAAGGACGACTTGATTTAAACGGAAAAAACGTACAAAAAACAAAAAACACCCACCATCAAGACTCTCAACTCTTGTAATATTTGTGTATATAGCTTGCAGTTATTAGCGACTTCATTATCATAATACAATCACAATTAATTTGCAGCCATGGACAAAAAGCTTTCTTGCATTTTGCTGTATGCATTCCTAATCACCATAACCTTCCCAATGCTTTCTTCTGAAGCCAAACAACCTCTGAGCCTTGCAACTGATCAAACTGCCCTTCTTTCACTCAAACAACACATCACCTCCGACCCTTCTCTCTTACTTGCAACTAATTGGACCAATTCGAGCTCCGTCTGCAGCTGGATTGGCATCACTTGCAGCTTGCGCCACCACAGAGTAGCTGCCTTGAATCTCTCCAACATGGCTCTCTCCGCCACCATTCCTCCACAGCTCGGACACCTCTCCTTCCTCGTCTCCCTCGACCTCTCCAACAACCTTTTCTATGGAGATTTCCCACACCAACTGTCTCTCCTTCGCCGTTTGAAGTTTATATCTTTCCGACTCAACCACTTCACCGGAGACATCCCTCCGATGTTGGGTCAGTTACCAAAATTAGAGTACTTGAATTTACGCAACAACAGCTTCATAGGTTCCATCCCAAAATCTCTCTCAAACCTCACAAACCTACAATATCTTGACTTAACTTACAATTCTCTAAGTGGAGAAATTCCAAAAGAGTTTGGGAGACTTCAAAGTCTACAAACTCTGTCTGTTCGATATAATCATCTCTCCGGTGCTATACCATCAGCCATATTCAACATATCGACCCTTGTATCTATAGCATTGAGAAACAATGAATTGAGTGGAAGTCTTCCAACAGACATGTGCCGTAATCTTCCATATCTTACTGCGATTTATCTTTCTTATAATCAGCTGAGTGGCGCGATTCCCACAAATCTATCCCAATGTTCACGGCTTGAGAGGTTGAGCCTCTCTTACAACTCTTTTAGTGGGGAGATACCTTCAGAAATCGGCTACTTAACATCTCTTCAGATTCTAAATCTTGGTGGTAACAATTTGAATGGTATGGTTCAAGTCCTTATCACATAAATTTGTGTAAATGAGATTTGATTAGTTTCATGACACTTTTTTTGCCAGGAATACTACCACATGAGATTGGCCATCTTCAGAGTCTGGTTAGTTTTGCTGTTGGAGAGAATAAGATTGCAGGCTCAATTGATTTCAATATTTTCATGAATATGTCTTCTCTGCAAAACATATGTCTATGGCGCAACAAATTCACGGGGAACCTTTCAAGGGATGTCAGGAATATTACCATGCTAACAAATTTACACCTCTCGGAAAACGATTTTACAGGTACAACAGAGTAATTTTCATGTAAATTGTCTGTTTAGCTACAATATGTGTTTTTAGCTGCAGATTGGAAATCTCATGTTTTGCAGGGCTTATTCCCACTGAATTTGGCCAACTTTACCATTTGGAGACATTAGCATTATCATTCAACAGCTTGAGTGGTTCGATTCCACATGAGCTCTTTAACATTTCAACTCTTCGGATTCTTTCACTTGTCGGCAATGCTCTTACAGGGGTTCTTCCAATCCATTTATGCCATGCCTCTCCCTTTCTCGAAAGATTGTTTCTTGGCAGAAATTCCATGAGTGGAGCAATACCCAATTCCATCTCTAACTGTTCTCAACTCACAATTCTCGCACTTTATAAAAACAAATTCAGTGGTTATATACCTACTCATCTCGGCAACCTAAGACTTCTTAAACATCTTCGACTGCAAAGAAACAATCTTACCCAGCCACCATCTTCTTCCTTCATTACTTCGTTGACAAATTGCAGGTTTCTAACTACTTTGTCAATTGATTATAATCCTCTAAATGGTGTCATTCCAGCTTCTGTCGGGAACTTATCTTCCTCACTCGAAACATTCTATGCCTACAACTGCAAATTCAGTGGCAGCATTCCTATTGAAATAGGCAATTTAAGCAATTTGATGACATTGGTGTTGTCAGCAAATGAATTATCCGGTAATATTCCACAAACTATAAGCCATTTGCATGAACTTCAACGATTACATCTGTCTAATAACATGTTGGGAGGCTCAATACCACATGCTATATGCAATCTATTTAGCCTCGACAGTTTATCTTTTAGCGGGAATCAATTTTCAAGCCCAATTCCTAAATGTCTGGGAAATGTCTCTTCTTTAAGAAATCTTTATCTAGACTCCAACATTTTGAATTCTAGCATACCATCAAGCTTATGGGGCCTAAAAGATTTGATCAATCTAGACTTGTCCTCAAATTTATTAAATGGGTCACTACCTCTAGAGATGAGTAACTTAGGAGCAGCGATCTATATAAATGTAGCAATGAATCAGTTGTCAGGGTCAATTCCTAGCACTATTGGGAAGTTGCAGAATTTGATTTATTTGTCTTTGGCAAATAATAGACTAGAAGGTTCTATACCCGTGTCTATGGGAAGCATGATCAGTTTGGCAAATCTCGACTTGTCGTACAACAACCTCTCTGGTTCAATTCCAAAGTCTTTAGAAGCCCTTCAACTCCTCGACTACTTTAATGTCTCTTTCAATAGTTTAAGTGGAGAAATTCCTAATGGAGGTTCTTTTAGAAACTTCACTATGGATTGTTTTAAGGGTAATGAGGCATTGTGTGGAATTCCCAAGTTCCATGTCCAAATTTGCTCTTCAATTTCTAATCACATATCAAAGAGAAAGAAGGTGGAACGAGCTTCATTTATTGTTTTTTGGGTTGTGGCTTTCATTTCAGTTGTTTCTTTGGCCTTTATAATTGTCAGAAATAAAAGGAAAGATAAGACGACTAGAGAGGTTGATGAGTTGATATTCATTGTGCCGGAAAGAATCTCTTATTATGAACTGCTGCAAGCAACAGAAAGATTCGATGAAAGCAATTTACTTGGCACTGGGAGTTCTTGCTCTGTTTATAAAGGAATTCTTAACAATGGGAATGATATCGCTGTCAAGGTGTTTAATATGCAGCTTGAAGGTATTTCAAGAATATTTGATGTCGAATGTGAGATACTACGTAGCATTCGACACAGGAATCTGACAAGCGTCATAAGCAGTTGCTCCAATGAAGAGTTCAAGGCATTAGTACTTGACTATATGCCAAAGGGAAACCTTGAAAAATGGTTATATTCCCACAACTATTGCTTGAATATGATGGAAAGATTGAATATAATGATTGATGTTGCATCTGCTTTGGAGTATCTTCACTACGGTTATTCAATGCCCATTGTCCACAGCGACTTGAAGCCTAGTAATGTGCTGTTAGATGAAGACATGGTTGCCCATGTAAGCGACTTTGGGATAGCAAAGCTGTTATGCGATGGAGATAGCTTTGTGTTAACCAACACGCTAGCAACATTCGGTTACATCGCTCCAGGTGAAATTTCTCTAAATATATTGATTGCACTTCACTTTCAATCAATTAATTGTGTCTTCCTTACTACACACATCATGATTATTTTATTTGTTCCAGAGTATGGCTTGGAAGGGCTAGTTTCAACAAGGTGTGATGTGTATAGCTACGGGGTGATGTTGATTGAAACTTTTACGAGAAAAAGGCCTAGTGATGATATGTTTTGCGGAGATATGAGCTTAAAGAGATGGGTAGAACTCTCACTTTCGGAGATCCCAGATGAAGTGATAGATGCCAACTTAGTCGTGAATTTGGAGGAAGAAATGATTGACAAGAATATGCAGTGTGTATCATGCATACTTGAATTGGCTCTGAAATGCTCTGCCAACTCTCCCGGGGATAGAATCAACATGAAACAAGCACATGCAGAGTTGCAGAAAATCAAACATCGATTTTCCCAATGAGATTCAAGTAAGCTATTTTAAAGTTCTATGATAATATTATTCTATTACCATTTTATTGATGCTCAAGGTTTTTCTATCCCTCTTTCCTCCATATTTTGTGTTCTTGAGTTTACATATTTTATGCTAAAAGAAAAATCGGCCCCCATCAAAATTCAGCCCCCAGAACTAAATTCCTGCCTCCGCCACTGGTTATACCTCTATGTGGGCAATAGTTAGTGATGTTTAGTTGTTTATATTCTGGCCAACAGAACAATATTTGCATTGACCAAAAGCTCACACTTTAATTGAGAAGGTATGCTATATGTGGAATAATTGTGTCTCTGTTTCTTCCTATGCTTTATCCATTAGTATTCTATCTTTTCAAGAGATTTTTTCTTGAATTCTTTTAATGTATCGAACTCGAATACTCTAATATGAAATTTAATATAATCCTACTTACACAGTTACACGCAGTTCCATTGCATCCCTAATTAACTTCAGGAAACACTTATTAAGAGCATAAAGTAAATGTCTGAAACATGAAGCTCCGTTATCATGCATGCCATTCAGTCACCTCAGAAAATATTAAGACTAAGTTTATCAAAGATCGATTGCTATTGGTTATCACTAACAGACAAAAGAAATAAAGAAAAAAAAAGATAAATGACAAAAATTGAGTAACCAAGAAAGGAAAAGTGGCAGACCAACTTATGTCAAAAGTATTAGTGTATTACTCACTCCATCTCGTAAGAGTGTATATGATTGTTAATGACACGAGTTTTAATAAATACTATTAGGTAGGTATATTGGAAGTGGAGAAAATAATTCACTTTATTGTAAAATAGAGATAAGAAATGAGTTGATGATGGAGTAGTGTCTAAAAATGATAAATGCATATTCTTGTTGGATGCTCGAATATAGAGAGAAGCATATAATCTTATGGGACGCAGAGATTACAAGACACCCCTAAAAAAATATTGTCACACATTTCATATTTTTATTGAATGAATAAATTTCTTTTGACCAAACTTTTATGTTAAAGTGGATATTAACAAAAATATAAAGTATTATACACGCCCCGAAAAAAAGTACTATGACACATGCCATCTTGTTATTGAGTTGAATTATAAATTGTGCACATAAAAGAAAGAGAAATGAATTTTTATTGAATTAAGATGAAGTATGAAATTTAACTTGAATTAAGATGAAAAGTTTAAAGTGTTAAAAATTTAATTGAATAATTTAATCAGAGTTGAAATTATTGTCATCAAAAGTTAATTTGGGATTAAGGAATTTCAAAAGTGGCATTAGTACTACCCCTATAAATTTACTTTTACGCCACTTACACCTATTTTAAAAACTTTCTTAAAATCAGTGCGGAACCCCAAATAACTATTTTTCGTGGACGAATGGAGTATAATAATAATAATAATAATAATAATAATAATAATAATAATATTGGAGAGATGACCAGAACCCAAATAGAAGTAGTGGATCCTTGAGAGACAGCCCTAGATTATTAAGTGTTAGAAACAAAAATAAAAATATTTTATACTTGTAATACCTCGATTTTGCCTCAACAAGATTTTTAGAGGAGTCATTAATTAAGTTGATTCGCACCCCGGAGATTTTTTTTTTAATTCCAATAAATAATTTTTTAATGTTTTAAAGCAAATAACCAAACTTGATACCTTGCATAATTTCAATAATATTATATGAGTGTGATTTAAAGTTTTCATATGAATATCACGTGATTTAAAGTTTTCATATGAATATTTTTGAAGTTGGGCTGGACCTAATTGATTGCTACTGTTAAAAGTATTTTGGCTAAATTCTTTTAAGCCCATTACATGTATTATTACGCATATTTATACAACTACTTTCAATCACTACATTCTATATTCTTCACGATTCTGATCTCTTGTGTATATAACATACAAGAGCACACCATACTGCACATAACACGTTTAAGTTTTTTTTTCTCTTTTAAGAATTTTCAAAATTTAACTTTTATGTTGGGCTATCTATTTAATTTTGTTTGGGCTCTATTTCACTAAGTGGGCTGCATTTCTTTTAAGATTGGGCCGATTTATTTTAACATCTTTATTTGTTGGGTTTGCCCATTTAATTTATTAATTGAACCAATGTGGTTAATTTGGATTCTGATTTAATTAATTAAATTTCTCATTAATTATTTCTGTCCAAGTGTTATTATATGCATATATTGTTTGATTATATGTTTTAATTTATATACTAAAGTTTTAGTACCAATTTATGGAAGAAAAATATTTTTTAAGTTGATTTTATATACTATATATATATATAGCGATTGTGGGACCCACACGAATTGGCCCATTGGTATTTTCCTGATTACAGTAATTACTGGGCTTTTTTCGTTTCTTTCCTGGAAATTGTTGAGAATGTTTTAGGGGAATAATATTTTGTTAGGAATTAGGTACAGAAAATAAAATTATTGGGGGCTTAAATTACTACTTACCATTTTAGATCATTCTTCGTACTCACTCACCCACCTATTTATTTCCATATTTATGTATATATTTTTCATATAGTTTGACAGAGGTAAGTTGATATTGTATTATTATCACCGTAAAATTTGTTGAATATTTAATTAAAGGGTTAACAACCGGAAAATCCGTGAGAAATTTCAATTTTCTGATTTATATCACGACCCTAAAATTTTACTTTTAAATACATCAATTTGTAATTGGTTAGCAAATTTCCCACAAATTATAAATTCGCCCAAATCAAATCTTATTTGGCAACCGGCACGTCAACGTGGCAACCGGAATGCCTATGTAGCAGTCGAAATCACCACATCACACACACACTCCACTCTCTCACACGTCACCACACTTTCTTTCTCTCTTAGATTCATCACTCTCTCTCATCTCTCGACCACCACCGCCGCCACTTCTCCCCCACCAGCAGAGCCTCCCCCCTCCGGCGAGGCAAAGCTGAAGTCTCTGTTCTCTTCTCCCGTCGACGAAACCTCCTCCTTCTTCCACAATCTCCGCCGCCTGTTCTCCAGTCGACGAACACTCCTCCTTCCTCCACGACCTCTGCTGCCTTTCCCCAGCAAACCCTCCTTCCTCCACGACCTTCGCCGCCTGTTCTCCACCGGCGAACCCTTCTCCTTCCTCCACGGCCTCCGCCGCCTTCCCCCAGCAAACTCTCCAAACCAAATACCCAATTCCCCAACTCCAACTCCAATTTTCCTAAGCCAGATGCGGAGAGAGAGGAGAGAGTCGGATCCCCCGTCGCCACGACCTCCGCTGCCTCTTCTCCATCCCGAAACCCTTCTCCTTCCTCCACGGCCTCCGTTGCCTCCCCCCAGCAAACTCTCTTTCCTCCACGACCTCCGCCGCCTATTCTCCAGCCGGCGAACCCTTCTCCTTCCTCCACGATCTCCGCCGCCTACCCCCAGCAAACCCTCCTCATCCACCGGCTTCCCCCAACAAACCCGCCAAATCAAACACCCAAATCCGTCGACCACAACTAGAACAGGAGAAAGAGAAGAGCTGTACAATGAAACGGTGCCGTTTCATTTTAAAATTCGCAAAAAAAAAATAAAAACTTATTAACATAAAATCACGTCAGTTTCGATTTTGCCACATAGGAGCCACGTCAGTTTCAATTTGGCCGGAGGTTCTCGCCGTGGAAAAAAAAAGACAAAATTATAAATTGATGTATTTGGAAGTCAAATTTTAGGGTCATGTATGTTGTCATATTTCTGTAAATATTTATTCGAAAAATAAGAAAATCACAAATGAATTGTGAGTAAGTATGAAATACTCCCTCCGTCCCACAAATAACTTCTTAATATGGGACGACACGAATTTTAAGAAAATATTGTTACGTGTATTGGTAGTGAATAAAAAGTGTTATAATTAATACTGAAAGTGTCACGGCCTTTTCCCAATTAAGGCCCGTGATAGCGTGGATAAATCATCACGCAAATACTACACCAAGGACTGATTTATTCACAGGAGTTTGATATATTATAATTACAGTTGATAATAACTTAATGATATAAATAGAAAGACTCATTCAAGGGATATCTTGCAAATAAAATACTAAGCAATATTAGTCCAACATTAGAATTTCTCACATTGGGCTTATGCCCTTATTGCACAAACTATCATAAAGTAGTAGTAGACATCGGGGTTCAAATTATACACACACAACCAAAGCGTAGTCAGATTACTCGTATGGAGACGAATAATCTGTGAGGTCCAATCGAGACACAATACGAATACCCTCACAAGCGAGAGCATTTATTTTACCGTTTGTAATAAAACAGAATTTAAAACACACAATAGAAGTGATTTTAAAGTTCCGAGTGTAACTTGTGCCACGCACATAGAGCACTCTCCCCTCCATCGCCATTCAACCTGCACATTTAGAAATACATGCAGGGCTGAGTAATGAAATTATTACTCAGTAAACACGTGCCGAAAAATAATTTGAAAGGTGCTCAATTAGAGCTATATGTTGAACTTGCCTGGCAGTAGCTGAACACATGATATTATTTTAGGAAAAGAATCACATGTTCGCCATTTTCGCAAATAACCAAATAATAATAATCAATAATCATATATTTCACAATTCAGGTTATCCATTTAACTCAATGCATATGTACCATTTTTCTACCCAACATCATCATCTTAAAGATGAAATCATAATAACCATGGAAAAGAGAAGGTGGCCACCCTCTCAGTTCATGTGACCGGCCGATGCATGACAACGGCTCACGATCACCCCTGTGCACAAACCTTAACTAGTAGCCCGTCGGCTCACGTAGTTCAAGGCCGATCGTATCATCATAGTAGCAGGTACCATATACTCATCAACACAAATCATGACAAGTCAACGGTTTAACAACAATTTTTCACCAATATAGAGGATTATTGATAATAATAATAATAATAATAATAATAATAATAATAATAATAACAACAACGTATAAATGATTTTATCTTTAACCCACATAAGAGGGTTTGCAAGGCCCGCATATTAGGGTTAGAAAATATGCCTACCTTTCGTCCTTGCTCTTTCCTTATCGTCACTTATAATCACTTGCGTGCTTTACCACGTTCAGACCTTAAATAAACGAGAATATATATATATTCGTGTTAATAGAGAAAAATAAAATAGACGATTAACAATCATTAATCGTTTATTCACTCTCATTAATAGGAGTTCTTCTCCATCATAAATATATATATATATATATATATATATATATATATATATATATATATATATATATATGAATCACGTATCTATGCTCGATAAAACGAGTCATCTATATATATATATATATAAAGTACTTTATTAATAAGTACTTACTTATCTCCACAAGGCGTAGCGAATTGATATTCCTTCTTCAACTGAGCTAACTTAGAATTCCCGTTTTCCTCGTCCCGATCTATCATAATAATCCATAATATTACTATGTAAGATTTCTTTTTCAAAGAAAAGAAATTTAAACCAAAAATATAATTATTAGAAATAAGAATTTTCTAATAATATTATTATTATCAAATCCTTTCTTATATAAATATATACTCAATATAATATATATATATATATATATATATATATATATATATAAAACCACATATATATATATATATATCCTCATGCTTATATACATATGTACGTACACATACATATATATATCATGCATGCATATGTGCACGTGTGCATGAGAAAGAGAAAAAGTCGGGACAAGAAAATAAGCGTCGGCTACCCGAGAAGCTAAGACCGACGACTGCTCTCCTCCTCGGTGCGAGCTACGGTGGTTCCGGCGGTGCGTAGGAGCTGCTGCTACTCTCTTTCGTTCTTTTGGGGAGTTACCGCTGGTGGTGAGCTAGGGAGGAGAGATGTGGTGGCTGCCGAATGATAATTTGAGGGTGAGAGTCGAGAGAGAGAAGGCAGCAAGGGCTCGTAGAGCTTGGCCGCTTGACAGTCCGGCGTTCGCTTCGTCGTCGTCAAGGAGGTAGAACGTGAGGGAGGAGGGTGGCAGTTTAAGGTCAGCGGAGCTTGCTGCACTCAGCAGGAGAAACGGGAGAAATGGGGGTGGTTGAGAGGAAGGAGGGTGTGAGGGTGGTGGGGTGGTGCTGCGTGCAGGGGGGGGGGGGGGGGATAGGTGATGAGTGCTGGCGAGAGGGGGTGGAGTGCTGGGTAGGTGCTAGGCTGATTTGTTTAGTGTGTGTGTAGGAGTCTCTTCATGCCTATTTATAGACTTTCAATCAGAATCACGTTTTCCCCATTTGCGTGTTATCCATTTACTCACTCGTCACCTCGTTATAATGGTCGATAATATACGTAAAAAAAAAACGAGACGAGTTTTATTAAGATAAAACTCCCCATAAAATATCTACATAGCTAATTTATAGCTATAATTAAAATTCCCACCAAATAAATATATAATTTAATAGGAAAAAAATAACGATTATTCAAGGTTCTAATTCCTATAAGAATTAACTAAGGAATAAAATGCCGGGTATTACAGAAAGCGGTGAAAATATGTTATAATTAGTATATTAAGAATGGTGAAATATTGAAAAATTAGAATAAATAAAGTATATAGTGATAGGATAATGTACCAAAATGGATAAGTTATATAAGGGACGTCCTGAAAAGAAAATATAGGAAGTTATGAGGGACGGAGGGAGTATATAATGTTTTCCGTGATTGGTGTGGCTGAGTTAGAGAGTGTTTTCATGTAAATGCATGGAGGTATTGTGTTTGCTTTTGAAGTTGATATAGTTATTTCTCATATTTTCAGGGAAGGCACGAATATCGTGGCGATGGCGAGCCCTCACACGCCGGCCGGAAGGTCGGTGATCCCGATTATTTCTACGGCGGTATCTAGAGATTTATCTATACATAGTCATGTTCGTCAAAAATGATGAACTTGGGACGGTTTCGTTTTATGCATTGCATGTCAATTTCTTTTCTTGTTCTAATTCTGAATCATTTGTTGGTTGTGTTCTTAGTTGTATGCATATGTGATAATTACTATATATACATGTAACCTCATAATAATCATTAATAAATTTATTTGTCTGGATTTTAAATGTCTGAGCATTATTATGTTGCACTTTTATATTAACTTACCAAAGACGACGTGTGTTCACATGTAAAAAAGAATTATTTTAATAAATATTTTTTACGAGTGTAAATTTATGCATTTTATTTTATTTCATAGTAATATTTATCAATTTAATATAATTTAGAACCAATTATTGAAGAACTTAACCTTTAATTTATAATATTATAAAACTCGTAAGGTTGAAAAAACTCATCTAAATTTAATATAAAAATAATAATTTTAATTAATTAAGCATCACTTAAACTTGTTATTGGAAAAAAAATGAAGATTAATATACAATTCAAGCTCTTTTATATTAGGCAAATCAAATTCGAGCTCTTTTATAATAGGTATTGATTTAATTACAACCATTAATTAGGCGAATATGATCCTTAGATTTATACACTAGATATGTATCCACAACATGCTTCTTCTTTTTTTTTTTGCATACTCTGCACTACTTAATTAGTGTCCGAGTTAAGTCATGTTGACTCAATCATTTATGAGGCACAGAATCATATTTTCATGCATTCGTGGAATTCAAAACATTTAATACAAATTGAAAAAAAAAAAAAACGGTTTCACCCAACATTCATATCTTTTGCCTAACACCCATTTCTAACTTTATCATCTTTGTCGGAAAAAATTGATTGAAATGTAGAATGCATGGATTTAGGGAAATAGAGAGGCCGTAACATTAATTCTACTACATTTTGGAACTAAAGATCGAGGAATCTTGAGGTGGTATTTTCTTCTTTTCTTTTACAACTTCACCAACTCCCTTTTTGTCACCTCATCAATTTCTCTTCATTTTTGTTACAGCGAAAACAACAAATACAGCAACATACTCATCAAAACCAAACTGAAGAAGGTTCGTTTCCTTTCAAAGCTTTATTTTAGAACATATATAATCTCTCCCTTTAGTTATTGTCAGAAAAGATGACAGACTTGGCATAATATACACTACAAGAAACTGGGCGATTAGCGACGGAATTTTCCGTCGCTAATCCCCAATTTTCCGTCGCTATTTTCAATCAACGACGGAAGGCCGACGGAGGCCGTCTGTCGCCGTAAAACCGGTCGCTAAACCGAATACCGACGGAATTTAAGTCCGTCGCTAAGTTACCGACGGAAATAACGACGGCGCGACCGTCGGCGGAAAAACGACGACGAAGGCGTCGTCAGTCAATAGCGACGGAAATAGCGACGGAATTTCCTTCGCTATTTAGCGACGGACTGAAATTCCGTCGCTATTTTTTTTTCGAAAAATAATAAAAAATATATATATATATATATATATTTTAATATCAATCTAGCTTTATTCTCCACAATTATTTTGGTATTTCTAATATATTTTGAACTTAATTACATACGTTAAGACGAACTTCCCAGTGGGTCACCCATCTTAGTTGTGCTCTAATTCAAGCACGCTTAACCTTGAAGTTCTTTTCGAGTGGTCACCAGTACAGAACACGCGTATTATTGATATAACTATCACTTATTAATTCATTTAAACTCTATTTTAATATACAATATCATTTATTCATGACCTTAGAATATGCTGAAGTCATATCTAAGACTTGTGGTGCCGACGAAAGAATGACGCTAAATATACGATCGAATTTAAAATAAAAAAAATATTAATATTATAGTTAGTTAAAAAATATATATATTATTGTTGAAAATAACAATAAATTTAAAATAATCTCAATAATTTAAAAATAAGAATAAATTAGAATATTAATTAAAAAAAATTAATAATATTTTTTAAAAAATAAAAATAACAAAAAAAATTAAAAAATTAAAAAAAATAAATAAATTATATTTAGCGACGGAATATTTTCCGTCGCTATGTTTTACGAAAAATAATAAAAATATATATTTAAAAAAAAATAAAAAAAAATAAAAAAAATAAAAATAAATCATATTTAGCGACGGAATATTTCCGTCGCTAATAATTCCGTCGCGATTTTCGTCGGTAAATTTAAAAAAAATGATAAAAAATAAACGAAAAATAATAAATACTCCCTCTGTCCGCCAAGATTATGTAAAAATTACTATATTTGGCGTCCGCCAAGATTATGTCACTTTCCTTTTATGGCAATGGTCCCACCATCCTCTTTAATATTTTATCCTTACTAACACTCTTTATTTACAAAAAACCCACTCAAAATTCAATCTCATCCACACATTTCATAAAGTGGTGGGACCCTTTCTCCACTACATCAAAATCATCACCAATTTTATTAAATCCCGTGCCCAAGCAATTTTACATAATTTTGGCGGACGGAGGGAGTAATATTTAACGACGGATTATTTTCCGTTGCTAATAATTCCGTCGCTATTTCCGTCGGTAAATTAAAAAAAAATGATAAAAAAATAAATGAAAAATAATGAATAATATTTAACGACGGATTATTTTCCGTCGCTAATAATTCCGTCGCTATTCCGTCGGTAATCCGTCGGTAAAATTTTGAAAATATCTTCGTCGGAATTCCGTCTCTGTTCCGTCGGTGATTACCAACGGATTATTTTCCGTCGGTAATTCCGTCGGTGTCCGATATGTTTTTTTGTAGTGATATATATATATACTCCTAAAAACTCAGCAACAAACACAAAAGAAATGAGATGAATCTGTAACAAACAAGCTCCAAGACTTGATTTTTTTTTTCTTTTTCTAAAAAAAACAAAAATCTTCATCTGGGTGATCAGGAGAGACGGCGAGAGGAGAGGAGGCGCGGCTGCCGTGGATGCTCGCCGGAGATATTGGAGAATTGCGTTAGGTTTTTTTCGTTTTCGCCCAACTTCAGGTTTTAATGAAGATTGAAATTAATGATCTAATACAGAAATTTGTAATAATTAATTGAAATTGCAATTTTTAGCCCAATGGCTTTTCCCCCATTCCTCATGCTTCCCCTCCTCGACCAAAACACCCAAGAAATCAATGGCCTCTCTCTCTACAGCCTCAAAGACAAGAAACCCCTCAACCTCGGATTCCTCGAAAACCTCAGAAACCCCCAATGCGTGGGGTCTTCCCACGGCTGGCTAGCTTTCTTGGACGAAAAAGCAAACCCTTTTCTCCTCAACCCCTTCACCAAAGCCCTAATCCATCTCCCTCCAAAACCATCCAAGATTTCCAAACTAATCCTCTCCAAGAACCCTTCCTCCCATCCCAACACCTACGCCGCCGTCGCCATGCAGACAAACCTCTCCTTCTGCAGAAACGGAGACGCCGCGTGGAGGCTCCTCGACGGCCAAGGCAAGACCTACTACGACGTCGTCTGCTGCAGCGAGACCAACACCCTCTTCGCGCTGGCTCCGGGCCCCCGCGTCGAATCATGGGACCTGAACGAAGCTTCTCCGAAGAAGACGATGATAATCGAAGGATCTTGTCCGAGAATGCTGCAGCTGGCCCTGAAAAACTTCCCGGTCGATCTCTACTCTTCGCAGTGGTACCTTGCGCTGTCCCCGGCGGGGGAGATATTCATGGCCGTGAGGTACATCGGGGAGTTTGTGAATGGCGACGGGGAGGCGGTGTACGAGGGCGACACGCTCACGGACTACATGGCGGCGCCGCTGGTGTGCCCCTATCCTGCCACATCGTTTTAGCCATATATTTCCAATGCTGCCCATGCCAACAATACAACTAGCAAACACCCATCTCATCTCCTTCAAAACTCTGAAAAAATCATCCATATTCATACATAAGTATTGATCTTAATTTAACCAAATAATCACCAATTTCGGGTTAATATTAGAGACAAGATCAATTACGATCAAAATCATCATAATTCTGGCAGGCAAGTCAATGTCATTAATCTCATATAACCAAATAAACTAATCAAGGAGTATGGTTAGTTAATTAGTATAGCTTGGTTACTTCATCATCGATTTTCATCTACCTGTGTGCAGCTACCATAATAATCAAGAACACTATTCAAACTCAAGGCCAATACTAAATATTCCACATTTTCATACCCTAATCAGAACAAAAGGAACGAAACCGGAAACATCCTCATCAAAAACTCATACGACACGAAACCTAATGTGAAAACTGAAAAAAACAAAAATATTATGGGGAAAGCAGCTGAAACTAACCTGAAAAAATGGGATAATTCCATCGGCTTGGGGATTCAGTTAATAGGTGCCCCCAAAAACACCCCTCCGAATTTCTGTCTCCTTTAATCGAACACCTGGTGTGCGGCTATGTGTGTTTGGAGCTGTGGGCTATTGGAGGTCAAGGGAGAGATGAGGCAGCGCCGCTGTTGCCGCCGATGCTTTCCACCGGCGAACAGTGGCAGAGGAGAGAGAGGGAAAAGGGTTTGGGTAGGGAAGAGAGAGGAAGAGAGATGAGAAGCGGAGAAGGAGTTAGCAGATTATAAAGGCCAGAAACACATAGAGATTAGATTATAGGTGAGAATTAATGGTGGTGTTTTTCACAAATAGGATCTCCCAATTAAAGAAGAAGATTCCCTGTCATAATTGATATTGCATGAATGCTGGAAATGGAAAAGATTTAAAGAAAAAGATTCCCTGTCTCAATACACTTGGCAATTGTTTTCTTTTCGAGAATCTAATTTTGAAATCTGCATTTTCATCTTTCGTTCTCTTTTTCCAAGATTTTCCATTCTTTCTGCTTTTTTCTGAAAAAGATAACGCCTTACTTCTTTCTATTTCCATTACCAAAATGATGTAAGTATTTGAATTTGATCCCATGCTTCCTAAAGATGGATTGGATAATATCTTTATTAAGTTTGCGGTTAATTTAATGGTAAAAATTTTATTGAAAAACCATGAATAAAAAAGATGAAAGTAAATATTATTTTTCTTCTCTTTTTCATCTTATACTCCTTCCGTCATATTCTAATACGCTCATTTCTTTTGGATATGGAAATTAAGAAACTTATATTTTAGGAGTTGGTTCACATAAATTAAACATTTTTTTACTCAAAATGAAAAACAAACATATTCTAGTGAGACGTCCCAGAAAGGAAAACGACCATGCTAGAGTAGGAAGGAGGGAGTATTGATGAAAAAAAAAATCTTATCTAAGATTATACACTTGTTTACTTTCTTGGAAATAGGTGATCAAATTATCAAAATTATCATACTAAATATTGAAAATATTTTCACGCCACTATCATAAAACTATCAATTACCATTGGAAATAAAATAAATGAAAAGGAGTTGTTCGAGAAAATATTTCACTATGTTCAGAGAAATTCTTTTATTATACTTCATCCATCCACGATATAGTTTCAACTTTTACTATTTTGGTCTATCCACAATATTATTTTAAAATATTTTTTTATTCAATAAAATACTTTTATTAAAAATAGAATGCAATGACTAATATCATAGTATGTGGAAGAAATGATAATTCATATATATATATATGGTGATTCCAAATAGAATGATGATTCATACAAAGATAATATACCAAACAAAAAAATAAAATCAAGGTAGGAATCATCATTCCTTTCTCATCTTCATTCCATCATACCAATCACCTGCTAAAGATTTCATCCGATTAATAATATAAACATATTTATCTGTAACAGCTTGCTTTTTAATTTTTTGAATAAATCTGGTTTGAAAATTACTCCCTCCGTTTCAACTTTCAATAATCATGTTCCACCTAACACCCTTCTTTGATCTTTCAACATCATACCCCAATTCCACCTCACTCCAAATACAATAGTTGACCTATATTTACTTGTGGCTAGATATATATAAATATGAATGCATAATTTATATTCTTGGATAGCTAATATATATAAAAGCTGCCCAACAAAGATATAAAGCTTATTTAATTAAAATATACTAGTGGGCCTTGATTAATTAAAAGGAATTAATGTGATTGCTTATTTGAAAGCTTGTTTCGGCCTCTAAAAAAAATTATTAAAAAAAACAGTTAGCATCAAGTTTATTGTGTATAAAAAAAAGAGACTGCCCATTTTACACTGTGATTAAAATAATCTTAATGGGCCACATAAGCCCATTTTCAATAAAGAAAATTAGATCATTAGTAAAATTCAATTTGAATTAAATACCCATCTACACTTTTAGATCAACATTTTCAATACCTCTTCCGTTCAATTAATAAAACAAAGGTTGTGTCGTGGCTTATTCATGGAAAACTGAAATTGAATTAAGGTAACACACAATAATTAAAGTTTATTTGATGAAGCTTAATTAAGTACTCCTATGGAACTATGGCTTTCAACTTCCTCTTGCCATCAGCATCCCATCCTCGAACTGGACTCCTCCCTTCCAAAACCACCACTTTGAGGCGGATCTTTTGATGACAATGTTGCCCTTGTCGGCCTCGACTCGTAACAGGCGGCGGCGGGTGGCTGCGTAGCAGCGGGTGAGAAGGGAGAGAGAGAGAGAAGGGTGTGAGGGAGGAGGGACCGATGCAAGAGAGAGAGAGATGTTTAATTTTTTTTTTTTTTTTTCTCTTTTAAGAATTTTCAAAATTTGACGTTTATGTTTGGTCCCTATCTATTTAATTTTGTTTGGGCTCTTGTTTAATAAGTAGGCTGCATGTTTTTTTAAGATTGGGACGATTTATTTTAACATCTTTATTTGTTGGGTTTGTCCGTTTAATTTATTAGTTGAACCAATGACTAGTTAATTTGGATTGTAAATTTGGTACCTTATTTTTTCAATAATTTGAATCCTCTTTTAATATTTTATTTTGATCTCTTCGACCAGTAATTGTCAACCTAATAGTAGTACCATTCCCATTTTCATTTTGGATTTTGATTGCATTGATAATTAGTTAGTCGCATTGAATTAGTCATGATAATTTGTAAAGTATAAAATACTCTGATAATTTGTGCAAATCACATGATTTGCAGCCAATCGCAACTGTAATAATTTATTTATTAATGGTGCATTTTATAATTTTTTGGTACTGGGATTGAATATATTGGCCTTGACGTATGAACTAATTTCACACAATACCCACCGACTAATTATTTTATTTATGTTGTTGGCATACAAATTATTTAAGATACATATAATGTGTGCATTCTAATAACTTTTCATATTTTAAAAAGTAATTGGCACCAAACTTTATGAATGCATGCAAATTCAATGTTGTGATTCGTAAGTTTGAAATTCTGGCCATTGCAATCCATGTGTAATCCATGTGTAGTTGAATAAAATTATTCAAGAATTTGTCTCAACCTCAAGTCTTCATTATCAGTCTCTATAAGTGATTGGTGCCGACATCTAAGGAGGACTTGACTCAAACGGAAAAAACGTACAAAAACCAAAAAACACATCAAAAGCAACACTCTCAACTCTTGTAATATTTGTGTATATAGCTTGCAGTTATTAGCGACTTCATTATCATAATACAATCACAATTTGCAGCCATGGAGATAAAGCTTTATTGCATTTTGCTGTATGCATTCCTAATAACCATAACCTTCCCAATGCTTTCTTCTGAAGCCAAACAACCTTTGAGCCTTGCAACTGATCAAACTTCCCTTCTTTCACTCAAACATACATCTCTTTTACTTGCAACTAATTGGACCAACTCCACCTCCGTCTGCACCTGGATTGGCGTCACTTGCAGCTTCCGCCACCACAGAGTAGCAGCCTTGAATCTCTCCGCCACCATTCCACCACAGCTCGGACACCTCTCCTTCCTCGTCTCCCTCGACCTCTCCAACAACCATTTCCATGGAGATTTGCCTCAAGAGCTGTCTCTCCTTCGCCGTTTGAAGTTCATATCTTTCCGACTCAACAACTTCACCGGAGACATCCCTCCCATGTTGGGTCAGTTATCAAAATTAGAGTACTTGTCTTTACGCAACAACAGCTTCATAGGTTCCATCCCAAAATCTCTCTCAAACCTCACAAACCTACAATATCTTTCCTTATCTTCCAATTCTCTAAGTGGAGAAATTCCAAAAGAGTTTGGGAGACTTCAAAGTCTACAAACTCTGTCTATTCAATCTAATCATCTCTACGGTGCTATACCATCAGCCATATTCAACATATCGACCCTTGTATCTATGGCCTTCACATACAATGAATTGAGTGGAAGTCTTCCAACAGACATGTGCCGTAATCTTCCATTTCTTACTAAGATTTATCTTTCTGACAATCAGCTGAGTGGCGCGATTCCCACAAATCTATCCCAATGTTTACGGCTTGAGATGTTAAGCCTCGCATACAACTCTTTTAGTGGGGAGATACCTTCAGAAATCGGCTACTTAGCATCTCTTCGGGAGTTATATGTTGGTGGTAACAATTTGAATGGTATGGTTCAAACTTCTTATCACATAAATTTGTGTAAATGAGATTTTATTAGTTTCATGACACTTTTTTTGCCAGGAATACTACCACATGAGATTGGTCATCTGCAGAGTCTGGTTACGTTTGGTGCTGAACGTAATGAGATTGCGGGCTCAATTGATTTCAATATTTTCATGAATATGTCTTCTCTGCAAAACATAAATCTACGGCGCAACAAATTCACGGGGAACCTTTCAAGGGATGTCGGGAATATTACCATGCTAACATATTTCGATATCTCGGAAAACCATTTTACAGGTACGACAAGTAATTTTCATGTAAATTGGTCTGTTTAGCTACAATATGTGTTTTTAGCTACAGTTTTGAAATCTCATCTTTTGCAGGGCTTATTCCCACTGAATTTGGCCAACTTTACCATTTGCAAACATTAGTACTAGAGTTGAACAACTTGAGTGGTTCAATTCCACATGAGCTCTTTAACATTTCAACTCTTCGGTTTCTTTCACTTCTCGGCAATACTCTGTCAGGGCTTCTTCCAACCCATTTATGCCATGCCTCTCCCTTTCTTGAACAACTTTATCTTGCCATAAATTCTATAACAGGAGCAATACCCAACTCCATCTCTAACTGTTCTCAACTCACAATTCTCACACTCGGTGAAAACAAATTCAGTGGTTATATACCTACTCATCTCGGCAACCTAAGGCATCTCCAAAGACTTCAACTGCATGGAAACAATCTTATCCAGGCACCATCTTCTTCCTTCATTACTTCATTGACAAATTGCAGGTCTCTAACTCTTTTGTCAATTGATGATAATCCTCTAAATGGTGTCATTCCAGCTTCTGTCGGGAACTTATCTTCCTCACTTCGAACATTCAGTGCCCAGAACTGCAAATTCAGTGGAAGCATTCCTGTAGAAATAGGCAATCAAAGCAATATGATGGGCTTAGATTTATCTGGGAATGAGTTATCCGGTAATATTCCACTATCTATAAGCCATTTGCATGAACTTCAAGGATTAGATCTGTTTGGTAACATGTTGGGAGGCTCAATACCACATGCTATATGTGATCTATTCAGCCTCAATACTTTAGGTATGAGCCATAATCAATTTTCAGGCCCAATTCCTAAATGTCTGGGAAATGTCTCATCCTTAAGATATCTTTATCTAGACTCCAACATTTTGAATTCAAGCATACCATCAAGCTTATGGGGCCTAAAAGATTTGATCAATCTAGACTTGTCCTCGAATTCATTAAATGGGTTCTTACCACAAGAGATAAGTAACTTAGGAGCAGCAATACATATAAATCTATCGATGAACCAGTTGTCAAAGTCTATTCCTAGCACTATTGGGAAGTTGCAGAATTTGGTTGATCTGTCTTTGGCAAATAATAGACTAGAAGGTTCTATTCCTGTGTCTATGGGAAGCATGATTAGTTTGGAAAATCTCGACTTGTCGTACAACAACCTCTTTAGAAGCACTTCAACACCTCGACTACTTTAATGTCTCTTTCAATAGTTTAAGTGGAGAAAATGACTGCACTTGGTCTTTGAACTACAAACGAAACAAAGCATGCACTAAAGATGTTTAGAATACATAGCCAAAGCGATATCTATTATGCATGCGCATAACGTTTGTTAATTACGATTATAAGAAAGTTCACAACTATAAGCACTTAAATTATTAAGTGTCAAAATCGAAAATATTTATATTTTTCAAAAAATAAAAATAAATTTTATACTTGTATTCTATGGCTAAATAGTGTATTAAAACTCAACATGTTATATCTTGCCGATTACATGTAACAGAAGCATAAATTAGAAATAGAAAAAATAATTTATAATTATCCATTAAAAACACAATATGTAATGAAAATTTAAATTGGCAACAGGCAGTTCCAATTATTCGATTCAAACTTGCCTAATGAACAAAATATATAATACTAATGAACAAAATATATATAGGAGCGCGCTCCAGTGAGACTCCCTATTTTTCGTGTAACATGAGTACAATGAATAAAATATATAATACTAATGAACAAAATATATATATCTAATGAACAAGATGTATATATTGATGATAAAAAAAATTAAAAAAAAATCGTAATGAATAAGACATATATACTGATGAACAATGCAGTACATACTGATGAATAACACAATTTAAAATATTCTACTCCCTCCAGGATTCGAACCCTGCAAAAAAAAAATTACCCTCCAGATACAATATCAGCCATAAGATTGATAAAATAAATGCATCAGATCGTGCCCTAGATCTCACTAAAATTATGGGGTCTCATTGGAGTGGCCCCCTATATATATATATATATATATATATATATATATATATATATATATATATATATATATATAGGGGAAGGCTAAAATAAGAACGCTTCTTAAAATATAAATTAGGAACCATTTTCAGCCCTCAGATCATCAAGATCTACGGTTGATTCATCACCTTGTTGGATAAATTCATGATCCTGAGTTCGAATCCCAAAGGTAGCAAAAAAATATTTTTAGCAATTCATGCCTTTATACAGTTTATTCATGCGTGTTATACATAAAATTCATGCATTTTTGCTGGTTCGTAATTTTTAAAATAAGGGTGGTTTATTGAATAACCGCCCCCTATATATATATATATATATATATATATATATATATATATATATATATATAGGGGTGGTTATTCAACAAACCACCCTTAGCATATAAATTAAGAACCTCTTAACACGGTAGATCTGGCTGCCTTAGACGGTTGTGATTAAGTTTTAGTGTTATTGTATAATTCGTTTAAATAAGCCAAATAATTCACCCTCAAAATGACGGAAGGATAAAAATGGTACAATTTTTTTGACTTTCCATATGGCAATAATTACTCCTCCGATTTTGGCGTCTGTATCTTTATTCAATCTATGATTTGATTTGGATTGACAAAACCCTATTTTTTTGCGTGAATTGTAACGTGAAGTAATAAAAAAAAATCGACTAAAATTCCTAGAAAATTGGGATGCAGATCATCATTGATACGATTAAATACTTTCACCTAAATCACTTTTTGTTTCCGTCTGAACCAATTCCATTTAGTGCCTAAACTTTGAGAAGAAAAAACTTGGAGCTTCGACACAAGTGAGACGACGAAGTCTCCTCCGGTTTTTGCGATTCTCCGTCCAGTTCGTCCGCGAAATTATAGAAACTGTACTTAGGGATGGCAAGAACTAAACCTAATCGACAGGGTTAGATGTGATTTTGTTTATCATCTGCACTGTTCTTTTTATTTTTGTGAGATTCATTTTCGGTGTTCTTGATAACACTTTTCGATGTGTTCTTATAGTTGTGATAAAATGAATTAATGTATATTGGGTACTTAACTTTTTTCGTTGTACTGTTTTTCGTTTTTAGATCCGGTAGTAGCAACTATTTTTCGTTTTTAAATCCAGCAATCACCGTTGTTGCATTATTGACGACGTAGTTGGGGTAATAAAGTTGTATGTGAATTATTATTATAAGAGATGTGAATTTTTTTCCTAACTGATGTGAATATAAATGTTGTGAAGTAGAGTAATATTATTTCGTACTCCTGTGATGAATCATATTGCTAGAATAAAAAATTCAGACATAAAAACATGGTTTGTGTGAATTTTTTTAGAATTTTATGTATGATATATTATAGCATTTGGGCAAGAAAAATAGCCAATAATTTGTCTATAAATTTTCATTAATTCTTTCAAAGTGGTGGTGGATTATATATATAAATTCATATTAGCCTTTCATTTTTTTTCAAACAAGACTGGGTGTTTTTCTTTTTTTAGTATGTTATCTTTACGTATCATGAATCGTAGTTATATAAAGTTTTGTTCAATATACGTATCAGAATACTTGAAGGTTTGGGTACATGAATTATGCTTTACAGTACGTACCAAGCTTCGAAATTATCTAACTTTAACAGAGTTTTTGCGTGTGATGGTTGATGGTATGTCATGTTTATTCAAAACTAATTCTAAATATTTAGTGGTGAATGCGTGCAAATTCATTTAATTGTGTGAGTGACTGTTGTTTCGTGTATTTTGTTAAATTAGGTGAAAAGCTAAAGAGAAAGAGCAGGGAAACATCTACCCCGCTATAGTTTTAGAACTCCCTGCAATTGTTTTAGGGTCTCCGGTAACTCCTGCGAAGAAGACAAGAGTTGACAAGCGTAGACTAGCTATGGAAAACTACAAGCAGCTAGTGGTGAAACGATACGAGGATTACGCATCGCTTTTGACTTGGCATAAAATTCATGCGAATATACTGATTTATTCATGTCGTATACTCATCAAATTTAGATATGAAACACAAATATTCATATGTTGTTATCAAACTATTTTATATACTAAAATGAGACTCAACCATAACTAGGATATAAGGCACGAATTTTTACCTAACTCTCACTAATAATTCATGCGCACCAATTGGGACTATATGTGGTTTCTTATGGAAAAATTCTTGCGCATAAACTTTGAAAAATTCATGTGAATATACTGATTTATTCATGTCGTAAACTCATCAAATTCAGATATTAAACACAAATATTCATATGTTATTATCAAACTATTTTATATACTACTAAAATGAGACTCAACCATAACTAGGATATAAGGTGCGAATTTTTACATAACTCTCACTAATAATTCATGCTCACCAATTCGGACTATATGTGGTTTCTTATGAAAAAATTCTTGCACATAAACTTTGAAAAATTCATTCACGCGAATATACTGGTTTATTCATGTCGTAAACTCATCAAATTCAGATTAAACACAAATATTCATATATTATTATCAGGCACGAATTTCTCGACAAATCTCACTAATCATTCATACACTAATATTTTTACACACACAAATAAAAATAAATTCAAATCCTCTTACGCCAAAAATAAATAAAAAAATCAAACCACTAAAAAACAACCCAAACTCTCACCAATTTGGACTATATGTGGTTTCTTATGGAAAAATTCTTGCGCATAAACTTTGAAAAATTCATGCGAATATACAGATTTATTCATGTCGTAAACTCATCAAATTCAGACATTAAACATAAATATTCATATGAAAATATAAAGATTATAGTGTGAATTGACAATATACATATATGAATTTTTTATTAACGCACTTAGACTATGAAAATATTAATTTTATGATGAAGCAAAATGATTAATTCTGTGAATACATCCTAAATGGAAAAAACCACCATACAAGCAGAAAATGTTGTCTTAGGTTTTGAGATGACCGATAACATGGAATAACAAGATTCATACGTCAATTCACATAAAATATATTGACATATGCATATGATTAATATATACTGATTCATTGTTCATCAAAATTTATAAGCTTGTTTATAGGTATTAATACATGAAAAACTATGAATTGATATACGAATCTTTCTGTCAACATTTATGAATTTAAAATATGTGAAATTCAGTACAATAGTATCAATGATAGCATGAAAGTCAGTGATGTATAATTGTCCACGCTTCAATATAATCACATATCTTCATTCTTCATATGAATGATTAGCATATTCTAAAATTCCATGAACAGATGTTTTTTTTTTCTCTTTCTTGTTTGCGTGATTCTGAATAATAAAGAATTAATGTGATACGCACAGTATCTGTGATGGTATAACACATTCCTATAATTAAGGAAATGATATTTATTGAAAAACTAAAATTGCCATTCTAACCTAATAGTGTATATGGCGTAAATATTAGTAATTAAAATGGGACAAGATCTGTCCGTTGATGATTACAAATCCAATGGTTTATAGTGGTTCTTATTTTATATCCTAAATCTAGTTTTTATTTTAACCTAACCCTATATATATATATATATATATATATATATATATAGGGAGAGGTTCAAGAAAGAACCATAAATAAAAGAAGACCGGAGAACCATTTTCAACCATTCGATCATCAAGATCTACGGTGGATGCATCATCTTGTTGGATGAATGCAGATCCTGGGTTCGAATCCTGAAGGGAGCATTTTTTTAAAAAAAAATTAGTGCATTAATTTTAACAGCGAATGCATTAATTTTTACAATGGATGCATTAGATTTGATGGTTCTCCCGTTCTCACAAATAATGTAGTTCTCTCTAGAACCACACCCTATATATATATATATATATATATATATATATATATATATATATATATATGTGTTGATTAATGATAATTTAATTATGTATCTTATTTATTTGTTGTATTAATGCGAAAGTGAAATGTAATATACTAGTACTAAATAATATGGGTTGGACTTGGGCTGTTTTATTGGTTGGATTTTGAACATGTCGCATATGGGCTGGATTTTTTTTGTTGATAATATTAATACAAAGTTTGAATCGAATTTAAAAAAAAACTAAAAAATTAAATAAATAAATACAAGTTTGAATTGAATAGTATTTTTTTAGGCAAGTTTGAATCGAATAATTGGAATTGCTTGTTGCCAATTTAACTTTTCAGTATGTATTGTGTTTTTAATGGATAATTATAATTTATTTTTTCTATTTATAATTTATGCTACGATAATTTATGGATAACTGTGTTTTTAATGGTTTATAATGTTGATAACACTTTTATCAACATTTCTTGTAAAAGAAAGTATCATTTGCGTTAAAATAAAATACTCCCTCTGTCCACGAAAGAACTTTCTAGAAGGGAGTGACACGCGTTTTAAGAAAAATATTATTGAGTGTATTAAAAATGGAGAAAAAGTTGTTGAATGTATTGGAAGTGGTGAAAAAGTATTATAATTAATATTGAGAGTTGTGAAAAAGTGAAAGTAAGAGTTATTATAAGTGGTGGGGTATAGTCCAAAAATAGGTAGGAAGTTCTTTTGTGGACAACCAAAAAGGAAAGATAGGAAGTTCTTTCGTGGACATAGGAAATATAAATTAGTTATTGTTAAGAAAACTAACTGTTATTAATAAAAATGTTATTTACATAAAGTATCGGTTCAGATCGATGTGCGGAACCCCGATTTGCACGGTGCAAAAAACCCACACAGGATACCGGCTCATAAAAATAAGTGGTAATTTCCTTTTTATCTACACAAGGGAAAACATACATCCAAAATTACAAGAAAACAAGCTACTATAATTTATAAGGACGGGTAAAAATGAAAGAGTTTTGCTTTGTGTGAGAAAATTAAAATTAAAATTTAATTTTAATTACAAAATTATAATTACAAACACCAACAAAATTAAAATTTAACTATTGAAATATATTCCATTTTTATTGTTCAGCCCAAAAAAAAGTCCATTTTTATTGTTGGATAAATGGTGACGGCCCATTAGTATTTTGCATACAAACGAATTTCATAAAGAAATAATTTAATTTAACTTCCGGTGAAACGCAATATTAAATTATGATTCTCTGTCATGTGATCTAAATCCTTTTTTGTAATGTTATTTTTTTCTTAATTTTTATACATTTAAAAAAAAATTATATCTATATACTTACTAATAGAAAAAGAGCCTAAGCATTCTATTTTACCCCTATTATTTATTTTGTATTATATATTTATAAAATAAATTTATTTGATATATATTTATTTGTCACCCAAATCTATAAATAATATTTTATATTATAAAACCAAATATATACATAAACCCGTTGTCAAATTAATTAGATCAAAAATTTCTTCCCTACTTAGGTCCAATATTGCTGTTTCCCTCATCTAATCTAATTATAATTTCTAAATAAATCCATAATATAATTGGTATTTATACATCACAATTCGTTTTTCCCTAAAAGAAGTTCATCAATTAAACCAACGATCAATGTATTATATATTTATAAGGTTATTTTACAGTAGAATTCTATTTAATTTATAAGTTCATCAATTAAACCAATGATTCCAAAATCTTATCGCATTAGAATTCTATTTAATTTATTACATATTTTATTTTAAGGTTATTTTACAGTATTATATATTTATGAGAATATATTATTCATTAGATATTACACTAAATCTATGTGATATATATCTATAGCTATTGCTAAGGCTTATAAATAAATTATCTAATGAAAGTAATAAATTAATAGATTTTCTAAAATAATAGATTATTAAATAAAATAACATTAATTACACGTACAACGTACATTCTTTCTGTTAGTACAAGTAAAAGTGAATGAAAAATGTTGTTGTGTTTGGCGCACCAAAATTGTAAATCATGAATAAGTCCATTAAGTCTCTTTAAGTGACTGCGTTATCATGTCTTCCATTAATTTCTATGGACGACTTGTCTCAAAAGCCACACCCATCAAGACTCTCAAGTCAAGCAAGTCTTCCATTAATTTGTGTATATATATGTGATGATTATTGGATGCGCTTATTAGCAACTTAATTATCATAATACAATCATAATTTGCAGCCATGGAAAAAAAGCTTCATTGCATTTTTGCTTATGCATTCCTAATTACCATAACCTTCCAAATGCTTTCTTCTGAAGCCAAACAACCTCTGAGCCTTGCAACTGATCAAACTGCCCTTCTTTCACTCAAACATACATCTCTTTTACTTGCAACTAATTGGACCAATTCGAGCTCCGTCTGCAGCTGGATTGGCGTCACTTGCAGCTTCCGCCACCACAGAGTAGCTGCGTTGAATCTCTCCAACATGGCTCTCTCCGGCACTATTCCACCGCAGCTCGGCCACCTCTCCTTCCTCGTCTCCCTCGACCTCACCAACAACCTTTTCCATGGAGATTTGCCACACCAACTCTCTCTCCTTCGCCGTTTGAAGTTTATATCTTTCCGACTCAACAACTTCACTGGAGACATCCCTCCGATGTTGGGTCAGTTACCAAAATTAGAGTACTTGAATTTACGCAACAACAGCTTCATAGGTTCCATCCCAAAATCTCTCTCAAACCTCACAAACCTACAATTTCTTCAGTTATCTTCCAATTCTCTAAGTGGAGAAATTCCGAAAGAGTTGGGAAGACTTCAAAGTCTACAAACTCTAGCTGTTCAATTCAATCGTCTATCCGGTGCTATACCATCAGCCATATTCAACATATCGACCCTTGTAGCTATAGCATTGAGAGACAATGAATTGAGTGGAAGTCTTCCAACAGACATGTGCCGTAATCTTCCATCTCTTACTTTGCTAAGTCTTTCTTTCAATCAGCTGAGTGGCGCGATTCCCACAAATCTATCCCAATGTTCACGGCTTGAGAGGTTGAGCCTCTCTGTAAACTCTTTTAGTGGGGAGATACCTTCAGAAATCGGCTACTTAACATCTCTTCAGTTGTTATATCTTGGTGCTAACAATTTGAATGGTATGGTTCAAGTTCTTATCACATAAATTTGTGTAAATGAGATTTTATTAGTTTCATGACACTTTTTTTGCCAGGAATACTACCACATGAGATTGGCCATGTTCAGAGTCTGGTTACTTTTGCTGCTGAATTCAATCAGATTGCGGGCTCAATTGATTTCAATATTTTCATGAATATGTCTTCTCTCCAAAACATATATCTATGGCGCAACAAATTCACGGGGAACCTTTCAAGGGATGTCGGGAATATTACCATGCTAACAGAGTTAAAGCTCTCGGAAAACCATTTTACAGGTACAACAGAGTAATTTTCATGTAAATAGTCTGTTTAGCTACCATATGTGTTTTTGAAATCTCATGTTTTGCAGGGCTTATTCCCACTGAATTTGGCCAACTTTACCATTTGGAGGCATTAGCATTATCAGCCAACAGCTTGAGTGGTTCGATTCCACATGAGCTCTTTAACATTTCAACTCTTCGGATTCTTGCACTTACCGACAATGCTCTGTCAGGGGTTCTTCCAACCCATTTATGCCATGCCTCTCCCTTTCTTGAACGACTTTATCTTGGCGGAAATTCTATCACCGGAGCAATACCCAACTCCATCTCTAACTGTTCTCAACTCACAATTCTCATACTTAATGAGAACAAATTCAGTGGTTATATACCTACTCATCTCGGTAACCTAAGACTTCTTCAAAATCTTCAACTGTTCAGCAACAATCTTACCCAGGCACCATCATCTTCCTTCATTACTTCATTGACAAATTGCGAGGCTCTAACTGATTTGTCATTTGGTAATAATCCTCTAAATGGTGTCATTCCAGCTTCTGTCGGGAACTTATCTTCCTCACTTCAAACATTCACCAACAGCAACTGCAAATTCAGTGGCAGCATTCCTGTTGAAATAGGCAATCTAAGCAATATGATGGTATTAGATTTATCTTGGAATGAGTTATCTGGTAATATTCCACTAACTATAAGCCATTTGCATGAAATTCAAGGATTAATTGTGTTTAATAACATGTTGGGAGGCTCAATACCACATGCTATATGTGATCTATTCCGCCTCAACACTTTAGATATGAGCCAGAATCAATTTTCAGGCCCAATTCCTAAATGTCTGGGAAATGTCTCTTCTTTAAGAAATCTTTATCTAGAGTCCAACATTTTGAATTCAAGCATACCATCAAGCTTATGGGGCCTAAAAGATTTGATCAATCTAGACTTGTCCTCAAATTCATTAAATGGGTCACTACCTCTAGAGATGAGTAACTTAGGAGCAGCGATCTATATAAATGTAGCAATGAATCAGTTGTCAGGGTCAATTCCTAGCACTATTGGGAAGTTGCGGAGTTTGATTAATCTGTCTTTGGCAAATAATAGACTAGAAGGTTCTATTCCTGTGTCTATGGGAAGCATGATCAATTTGGAAGATCTCGACTTGTCGTACAACAACCTCTCTGGTTCAATTCCTAAGTCTTTAGATGAACTTCAACACCTCGACTACTTTAATGTCTCTTTCAATAGTTTAAGTGGAGAAATTCCTAATGAAGGTTCTTTTAGAAACTTCACTAAGGATTCTTTTAAGGGTAATGAGGCATTGTGTGGAATCCCTAAGTTCCATGTCCAAATTTGCTCTTCAACTTCTAATCACAGATCAAAGAGAAAGAAGGTGGAACGAGCTTCATTTATTGTTTTCGGGGTTGTGGCTTTCATCTCAGTTGTTTCTTTGGCCTGTATAATTGTTAAAAACAAAAGGAAAGATAAGACGACTAGAGAAGTGGATGAGTTGATATTCATTTTGCCGGAAAGAATCTCTTATTATGAACTGCTCCAAGCAACGGAAAGATTCGATGAAAGCAATTTAATTGGCACTGGGAGTTCTTGCTCTGTTTATAAGGGAATTCTTAACAATGGGAAGGATATCGTTGTCAAGGTGTTTAATATGCAGCTAGAAGGTATTTCAAGAATATTTGATGTCGAATGTGAGATACTACGTAGCATTCGACACAGGAATCTGACAAGCGTCATAAGCAGTTGCTCCAATGAAGAGTTCAAGGCATTAGTACTTGAATATATGCCAAAGGGAAACCTTGAAAAATGGTTATATTCCCACAATTATTGCTTGAATATGATGGAAAGATTGAATATCATGATTGATGTTGCATCTGCTTTGGAGTATCTTCACCACGGTTATTCAATGCCCATTGTCCACAGCGACTTGAAGCCTAGTAATGTGCTGTTAGATGAAGACATGGTTGCCCATGTAAGTGACTTTGGGATAGCAAAGTTGTTATGCGATGGAGATAGCTTTGTGTTAACCAACACACTAGCAACATTCGGTTACATCGCTCCAGGTGAAGTTTCTCTAAATATATTGATTGCACTTCACTTTCAATCAATTAATTGTGTCTTTCTTACTGCACACATCATGATTTTTGTTGTTCCAGAGTATGGCTTGGAAGGGCTAGTTTCAACAAGGTGTGATGTGTATAGCTACGGGGTGATGTTGATTGAAACTTTTACAAGAAAAAGGCCTAGTGATGATATGTTTTGCGGAGATATGAGCTTAAAGAGATGGGTAGAACTCTCACTTTCGGAGGTCCCAGATGAAGTGATAGATACCAACTTAGTCATGAATTTGGAGGAAGAAATGATTGACAAGAATATGCAGTGTGTATCATGCATACTTGAATTGGCTCTAAAATGCTCTGTCGACTCTCCCGGGGATAGAATCAATATGAAACAAGCACATGCAGAGTTGCAGAAAATCAAAAAACGATTTTCCCAATGAGATTCAAGTAATTGAGAATGTATGCTATATTTGGAATAATTGTGTCTCTGTTTGTTCCTATGCTTTATCCAGTAGTACTCTTATTAATGATTAATGATTAATGATTAATGATAATTTAATTATGTACTCTTATTAATTTGTTGTCTTAATGCGAAAGTAAAATGTAATATACTACTAAGTAATATGGGTTGGATTTTGAACATGCGTTGTATATGGGCTGGATTTTATTTGTTGATAATTTGGGTTGCCAATTTAACTTTTCGTTACATATTGTGTTTTGAATGGATAATTTTGAAATCATTTTTTCTATTTCTAATTTATACTTCTGTTAAATGTCATTGACAAGATATAACATGTCGAGTTTTAATACACTATTTAGATAATTTTAGTATAATTTTTTTTTTGAAAAATATAGAATATTTTCGTTTAATTCTGACACTTAATAATCTAGCATCGAGTGTAATTACTTCCCAAATCATTTAAGGGTTCGTTTATTTTTTATGGATAAATTTATCATGAAAAAATGCTGGATAATTTTAAATGACTCATTTCTTTTCTCACTCTATATATATAACATAAAAGGGGAGTTTTTTTACCTCCGATTTTTCTCTCTCTTCTCACTTCTTCCCTCCAAAATTTCTTTCTTATTTTTCTATTTTAATTTTATTCAAAAAATCGTTAACTTCAATTTATGAAAAAAAAATATTTTATTCCAATGTTAAATTAAAAACTATAATCTTTAATTCGGAGTAATAAATAATTTTGAAATTACTAATTTATGATCGTTTAAAACGTAAAAATTAATTTTTTTTTCGCTCTCATTTATCTCTAATTTGAATATCATACTATTTTTTCATTTTATTTTCGTTTGTTGGTGAAAAAGATAAGTAGATATCATGTTTTATCTTTCAAAAAAGTTTATCAGAGAAATCAAGACGCGATAGCTCATTGCTTCACTAAAGCTGAGGTGTTGCTACACTTCATGTTTGGAATGAACCCTCATCGTTTGTGGAGGGTCATCTCCATGCTCCATATTCGTGTGATTAATAAAATCTCTCCTTTTCCTAAAAAAAGGGTAAATATCACTTTAAACCCCAAAATGATTGCTCGATGCAAGAAAAATTAGCTACTAGTATGAACTAGTTCCGGAAAATCTGGAGTTATCGACTTCATATGAAGTAAGTATGGCGAGAATCCGCTGTTCTTACCAAACACCAAGGTTCTGTTTTACCCGAATCCTCATTTATTCGTCTCAGCAAACTTCTCGAGACTATCATCAAACAACGAAAACCTCCCTTTTAAGTTCATACAAGATGGAGTAACCACAAGAACGCAGTCTAAAACTATAAAAAAGTCGTTGAGAAAACAGAAGAAGGCATTAAAAAAGACTTGATGCTCTTGAATTTAATGAATTTTTTGAAAAAGGGTTCGGATAAGAAAATAGGCAGAACACGAAGAGAGTAGATACTCGAAGAATTCATTGAATTTTTATGCAGGTTTTGTTGTATAACTCCTCCATTCCAACCGAGCTATCAAGAAAATGATCGTTTGCAGCTCACAGATTAATGGGGAATGATAAGTTTATGTAAATATCTGCTATCACGATAAATGGACTAATCTAACAACAACAACAACAACAACAACGTTTTCTCACATCACAAAAATGGTTTATTGTTCTAAGTAATTCAAGTCCTTTTTAAGAATAAAAAATCGTGCAAGTTATATAAACTCTTCCAAATGTTCATACAAACTAGCTGAGAAAGAACTCACCAAAATTCAGCCATTTCACTTGAAGGAATCTGCTTGGATAATGATTCGTAAAATATCCTCAATGGCTCCCGCTGCAGATCAGATATCGTCAAGAAAAGAGACACGGAAAGGCTAGAACTCGTCTAGAAGAGAACGTAACCATATCAAACGAAGGGCTATAGGTACAGAACCTCTTCGGGGACATCAAATTTCTGGCCAGGCAAAGAATACACTTTCTTCTCTCTGGTTCTAGTCACGGTTTTCTTCGTCTTCGCTTGATCAATGTACATCAGAATTCAATTAGAGGCGTGTAACAGAACTCGTAGCAAATCATAGTGAAATCACAATCACCACAGATAAAAGAGAATGCCAATAGTTACAATCGGAAAGAATGGAATTTGAAGATATCAGCTTATTCAACTTATGAAATGAATGAATTATGATCATTTTTAAAAAAGGGATTAAAGAGAGATCAGAGCTCGATCACTCCAGGTCCGAGCCTCGTTAAAACCTCCCAAGGCGAGGGAGGAGAAAGAGGACTCGTCTAATTACAACGACAATTTTATCCAAATTATCAAAGTTCAACAGATTTCAAGTGGAATATTTCAAGGAATAATAGATTACGATTCAACCTCAGGATTAGAGCTAAACAATTTCAGCAACAGTTTATAAAAGGCAATTGATTGATAGATCAACGATAGTCTTTGCAATAAACAGAGGATCAATTTGACTCAAGAAGTGATTTCAAAACATATTATGAAGAGAGAGAAATGAATGATGAAAATATCACCAAAATTGTCATGAAAAGATAATCAATGTTTTGGATTGCAAGTTTTTGAGCTGTTTCAAATCTAAAGGGGGTGTATTTGTTGAGGATTTTAATAGAATTCTGCAGACTTTTAAAATCTGAGTGTATTTGTTTCAAGACTTTTAAAGCCTATTAAAATCTAGAGATATTCATTCAAGATTTTTACAATTCTATAAAAATTCAGAGGTATTCGTTTCAGACTTTTAAAAATCTATAAAAATACCAGCGGCCGCGGCTCGAAGAAGCCAGCAATCTACTGGGCTTTATATTGCACGAGGCCAGCGGTCGCTGGAACCCAGCGATCGCTGGGAGCTGTCCCAGCACTCAATTAATTCCAACGAGCACTGGGATGGTATATTTCAAGTTCGTAAAAATCACGTCAAATTCTTATTAAAATCCCTACAAAATTCGGTTCAAAATCTATTTAGAATTCCAAAATACATGAAGAATATGTGTAAAATCTGTAGATTTTTAAAATCTCTGGATTTTAAAAATCTATTAAAATCCTGAACGAATATAAAAACTGATCTGAATTTTTTCTTTTTTTCCTTTTCATATATTTCAAAAAGTTGAAAAAAAAAATATTTTTGTGTTTGTATTTTCCAAATAATTTATTAAAACTCGACTTGTTATATCTTGTCGATGTCATTTAACAAAAGTATAAATTATAAATAGTAAAAATAATTTATAATTATTCCATTCAAAACACATGTAAAAGGTTAAATTGTAAACAAATAAAATCCAGCCCATGTATGTCATGTTCAAAATCCAACCCAAAAAGCAGCCCAAATCCAGCCCATATTTCCATATTCCATTTCACTTTAGCATTAAGACAAAAAATAAGATACATAATCATTATATTAAAAAAAAATAAACATAATCATTAATCACCATATATATATTGCAATTCCATTAAAAATAAATTATATTAAAAATGCTATAGACGATTTCTCATAATTCAATCATGTTTTTCTTATTTTCCAATAATCAAAATCCCCTTTATTAATTACATTATTATGAAAGCAAAAGATAATGCTTGAAAATTCAAAATAAAGGGACAACAAAACAAATTCATTAATTATTATTGTGATGTTACATGTTTAGTAATTCTCAAGGATTGCAAATTATATCTAAACTTTTTATCTCATTGTTAGTGCCACTTTTAGATTTATATTCTGCATTGGCTTCCTCCGACAAATGCATCAAAACTATCTAAACTAATAGCTTCATATGAAATAATTTTAAATTGAATTTATTAATCTCCCTCCGTCCTATTACAAATATCTCGCTTTTCATAATAGAATGCCCTATTACAAATGTCTCATTTCATTTTTGGCAACATATTCTCTCTTGGGTGCTTTAGCTTTGCCACTTGATCCTAAGCCTCATCGGCAATAGATAATTAAATTAAGTACACATAAATGTGGTGCTTGCTCATATGATAATCTTAGTTCAAATAGTTTTGATGCATTTCTTAAGGCAGCCGAAGCAGAATATACATCTTATAACTGTTGCACTCTCAATGGGAGAAACAATTTATCGATAACTTGCAATCCTTGAGAATTATACTCATCAACATGTAACATCACAATAATAGTTAATAAAATTTATTTTTTCTCCTTTATTTTGAATTCTCAAGCATTATCTTTTGCTTTCATTTTAATTAATGTAATTTAATTTAACTTCCGGTGAAACGCAATATTAAATTATGATTCTCTGACATGTGATCTAAATCCTTTTTTGTAATGTTATTTTTTTTCTTAATTTTTATACATTTAAAAAAAATTATATACAAGTAAAAGCGAATGAAAAATGTTGCTGCGTTATGATGTGGTCCTCTTTTTTTTCTTAGTTTTTGTTAGCCCAATTTAAAGCCTTGGCTCAGTTAATTGGATTTTCTTGAGTAGCTGCTCTATAAGAAAGTTGACGTAGCTAGAATATAGTGGTTTCAATTCTTAGAGCATCCGCAATGGGGTTACTTGATAGCCTACTTGATAGTAGGGGACCACATTGAGTAAGTAGTGCTGCATTGGGGTTACTTGATAGCCTACTTGATTTTTTTAGTTTAGATTTTTATGTTTTTCATTTAATTTTAATTGCTCATATTTAAAAACACATTTTACTAATAATTAAAATTCCATTAAAATAAAGATCCTAAAAAAAAATCTAAAGACATAAATTAAAATTACTTAAATCCTAAAAACATAATTAAAACTAACAAACAAAGATTGGTTGCTGGTTCAATGAAAGGCTAAAAAACAAGTAGTTAATTAAAGATGTTTTTCAAGGTAATAAGATGTCAGTGAATCAAGTTAAAGTAAGTCTGCTGCAACCATGAAGGAGGCAACTGCCTCTCAGTTCATGCTGTAGTACACAATTTTTAAGTGACTGGGGCCGACAATTGTAGTCCACAACCTCAAGTCTTCGTCTTCATCTTCGTCTTTAAATCACTCATTTCTTTTCTCACATCTATATATATAACATAAAAGAGGAGTTTTTTTACCTCAAGTCTTCGTCTTCATCTTCGTCTTCGTCTTCGTCTGTAAAAGTGATTGGGGCCGACATTTGTATGGACCACGAGAGAGTAGGGATGGAAATAATTGACTCAAACGGAAAAAGCAAAAAACACATCAAAAGCCACACCCTTCAAGACTACCAAGTCTTGTAATATTCTTTTTTGGGGCGTTTTCTTTTTATTTAGCTGGCCCAATATTCTTTTTTTTTATTATTATTTAATTGGGCTGGGATTTGTAATATTAGTTGGGCCCCTTTCATTTTATTTAGCTGAGCCTTATTTTTTTACAGAATTGGGACGATGCATTTCAGTTTTCATTTCTATATCGATCAAGTCTTCGTCTCCGTCTCTGTCTTTGTCTCAACCTCAAGTCTTCGTCTTCGTCTTTGTATGGACCACGAGAGAGTAGGGATGGAAATAACATCTAACCACGACTTGACTCAAAACCCACACCAATCAACACTCTCAAGTCTTCGTCTCCGTCTTTGTCTCAACCTCAACCTCAAGTCTTCGTTTTTGTCTCGGTCTCATTAAGTGATTGGGGCCAACATTAATTTGTATGGAAATGGAGTAACATCTACCGACGACTTGACTCAAAACCCACACCCATCAACATTCTCAAGTCTTGTACGTAATATTTCTGTATATATGATGATTATTAGCTACTTAATTATCATAATACAATCACAATTTGCAGCCATGGAGAAAAAGCTTCATTGCATTTTTGCTTATGCATTCCTAATTACCATAACCTTCCAAATGCTTTCTTCTGAAGCCAAACAACCTCTGAGCCTTGCAACTGATCAAACTGCCCTTCTTTCACTCAAACATACATCTCTTTTACTTGCAACTAATTGGACCAACTCCACCTCCGTCTGCACCTGGATTGGCGTCACTTGCAGCTTCCGCCACCACAGAGTAGCTGCCTTGAATCTCTCCAACATGGCTCTCTCCGGCACCATTCCTCCACAGCTCGGCCACCTCTCCTTCCTCGTCTCCCTTGACCTCACCAACAACCATTTCTATGGAGATTTGCCTCAAGAGCTGTCTCTCCTTCGCCGTTTGAAGTTCATATCTCTCCGACTCAACAACTTCACCGGAGACATCCCTCTGATGTTGGGTCAGTTACCAAAATTAGAGCACTTGAATTTACGCAACAATAGCTTCATAGGTTCCATCCCAAAATCGCTCTCAAACCTCACAAACCTAAAATTTCTTGACTTAACTTACAATTCTCTAAGTGGAGAAATTCCAAAAGAGTTTGGGAGACTTCAAAGTCTACGAAAGCTATCTGTTCAATTCAATCGTGTATCCGGTGCTATACCATCAGCCATATTCAACATATCGACTCTTGTAACTATAGCATTGAGAGACAATGAATTGAGTGGAAGTCTTCCAACAGACATGTGCCATAATCTTCCATTTCTTGCTTGGCTTGATCTTTCTAACAATCAACTGAGTGGCGCGATTCCCACAAATCTATCCCAATGTTCAGGGCTTGAGGTGTTGAGCCTCTCTTACAACTCTTTTAGTGGGGAGATAGCTTCAGAAATCGGTTACTTAACATCTCTTCGGGAGTTATATCTTGGTGCTAACAATTTGAATGGTATGGTTCAAATCTTATCACATAAATTTGTGTAAATGAGATTTGATTAGTTTCATGACACTTTTTTTGCCAGGAATACTACCACATGAGATTGGCCATATTCAGAGTCTGGTTGAGTTTGGTGCTGAATGGAATGAGATTGAGGGCTCAATTGATTTCAATATTTTCATGAATATGTCTTCTCTGCAAACCTTACTCCTATGGCGTAACAAATTCACAGGAAAGCTTTCAAGGGATGTCGGGAATATTACCATGCTAACAAAATTAGAGCTCCAGGAAAACCATTTTACAGGTACAATAGAGTAATTTTCATGTAAATTGGTCTGTTTAGCTACAATACGTGTTTTTAGCTACAGTTTTGAAATCTCATGTTTTGCAGGGCTTATTCCCACTGAATTTGGCCAACTTTACCATTTGGAGTCATTAGTACTACAGTCGAACAGCTTGAGTGGTTCGATTCCACATGAGCTCTTTAACATTTCAACTCTTCGGATTCTTTCACTTGTCGACAATGCTCTGTCAGGGGTTCTTCCAACCCATTTATGCCATGCCTCTCCCTTTCTCGAACAACTTATTCTTGGCGAAAATTCTATCACCGGAGCAATACCCAACTCCATCTCTAACTGTTCTCAACTCACAATTCTCTCACTTCCTGATAACAAATTCAGTGGTTATATACCTACTCATCTCGGCAACCTAAGACTTCTTCAAATTCTTCAACTGTACAGCAACAATCTTACCCAAGCATCATCATCTTCGTTCATTACTTCATTGACAAATTGCAGGTCTCTAACATATTTGTCAATTAGTGATAATCCTCTATACGGTGTCATTCCAGCTTCTGTCGGGAACTTATCTTCCTCGCTTTCAAAATTCTATGCCACCAACTGCAAATTCAGTGGCAGCATTCCTGTTGAAATAGGCAATTTAAGCAATTTGATGATGTTGGAGTTGTCAGCAAATGAGTTATCTGGTAATATTCCACTAAGTATAAGCCATTTGCATGAACTTCAAGGATTATCTTTGTCTAATAACATGTTGGGAGGCTCAATACCACATGCTATATGCAATCTATTAAGCCTCGACGGTTTAATTTTTAGCGGGAATCAATTTTCAGACCCAATTCCTAAATGTTTGGGAAATGTCTCTTCTTTAAGAAATCTTTATCTAGACTCCAACATTTTGAATTCTAGCATACCATCAAGCTTATGGGGCCTAAAAGATTTGATCACTCTAGACTTGTCCTCAAATTCATTAAATGGGTCACTACCACTAGAGATGAGTAACTTAGGAGCAACAATACATATAAACCTATCGATGAATCAGTTGTCAGGGTCAATTCCTAGCACTATTGGGAAGTTGCAGAATTTGATTAATCTGTCTTTGGCAAATAATAGACTGGAAGGTTCTATTCCTGTGTCAATGGGAAGCATGATCAATTTGGCAAATCTCGATTTGTCATACAACAACCTCTCTGGTTCAATTCCAAAGTCTTTAGAAACACTTCAACACCTCGACTACTTTAATGTCTCTTTCAATAGTTTAAGTGGAGAAATTCCTAATGAAGGTTGTTTTAGAAACTTCACTACGGATTGTTTTAAGGGTAATGAGGCATTGTGTGGAATCCCCAAGTTCCATGTCCAAATTTGCTCTTCAATTTCTAATCACAGATCAAAGAGAAAGAAGGTGGAACGAGCTTCATTTATTGTTTTCGGGGTTGTGGCTTTCATCTCAGTTGTTTCTTTGGCGTTTATAATTGTCAGAAATAAAAGGAAAGATAAGACGACTAGAGAGGTTGATGAGTTGATATTCATTGTGCCGGAAAGAATCTCTTATTATGAACTGCTGCAAGCAACAGAAAGATTCAATGAAGGCAATTTACTTGGCACCGGGAGTTCTTGCTCTGTTTATAAGGGAATTCTTAACAATGGGAAGGATATCGTTGTCAAGGTGTTTAATATGCAGCTAGAAGGTATTTCGAGAATATTTGATGTCGAATGTGAGATACTACGTAGCATTAGACACAGGAATCTGACAAGCGTCATAAGCAGTTGCTCCAATGAAGAGTTCAAGGCATTAGTACTTGAATATATGCCAAAGGGAAACCTTGAAAAATGGTTATATTCCCACAACTATTGCTTGAACATGATGGAAAGATTGAATATAATGATTGATGTTGCATCTGCTTTGGAGTATCTTCACCACGGTTATTCAATGCCCATTGTCCACAGCGACTTGAAGCCTAGTAATGTGCTGTTAGATGAAGACATGGTTGCCCATGTAAGCGACTTTGGGATAGCAAAGTTGTTATGCGATGGAGATAGCTTTGTGTTAACCAACACGCTAGCAACATTCGGTTACATCGCTCCAGGTGAAGTTTCTCTAAATATATTGATTGCACTTCACTTTCAATCAATTAATTGTGTCTTCCTTACTGCACACATCATGATTTTTGTTGTTCCAGAGTATGGCTTGGAAGGGCTAGTTTCAACAAAGTGTGATGTGTATAGCTACGGGGTAATGTTGATTGAAACTTTTACGAGAAAAAGGCCTAATGATGATATGTTTTGCGGAAATATGAGCTTAAAGAGATGGGTAGAACTCTCACTTTCGAAGATCCCAGATGAAGTGATAGATGCCAACTTAGTCATGAATTTGGAGGAAGAAATGATAGACAAGAATATGCAGTGTGTATCATCCATACTTGAAGTGGCTTTGAAATGCTCTGCCGACTCTCCCGGGGATAGAATCAACATGAAACAAGCACATGCAGAGTTGCAAAAAATCAAATATCGATTTTCCCAATGAGATTCAAGTAAGCTATTTCAAAGTATTATGTTATTTCTAAAAGGATATTCATATCTCAAATTTCTATCGTAAAGTTAATTAGCTAATGATGTCTTCTTCATTTGGTGGCTTTGATGAGGCATGTAGTGTTGAAGATTTTGAAGAGGCAGTAGATGCTAACTGGGGTGAGGCACTGGATAGTGGTGAGGTGGATGACATAAAGAATGGAAAATTTGGCTTGGTCCTTTTGTTGGTTTTTGCTATTATTGTTAATTTGTTCTTCTTGTTTCTGCTTTTTTTTTCTCGTTGTAGTAGACGATTACTCTTTTTCCTTTACTGGTGTTTTTCCCATTGGGTTTCGCCATGAAGGTTTTATTGAGGCTCGGCCCTTAGTTAGCGTCTTTGTGCTTTCAAGGGTTTGCTAGGCTTTCTTTTTCGTTTTTCTCCTTTTATATAATTTCTATTTCAACAACTAATGCTCAAGGTTTTCTTATCCCTCTTTCCTCCATATTTTATGTTCTTGAGTTTATATATAATCTTCTTTGTCACAGCTTAAAAGGCAAAATCTTTCTGAACAACGCCTCTGCCTCACCATTCTCACCAACTGAAACAACCCCTCTCAAAAGAGTTTTGAAAATTTTGATATTCCGTTCGCAGCCGAACTTGATCAAGCTGCTCAGAAGCACAAACCCGATCTTCACACGGCATAGAAGGTAGCAGCAACTGATTGTGATACTCATCGAGCACACATTCAATTTCGACGTCCCATTGGCGCATTCCGTCGAACATGTAGAGGGCAACACGGTATTTCCCCCAATTTTGAATCCATAATTTACAATTTTTTAATTTAATAGTTAATTTATCAAATGAAAAAAAAATGATGACATTAATTGCCTCATCGAATGAGTCAGAGTTTGTTTAGAATTTCCATCTTCTGTATGAAAACTGATAGTAGGATATGATGTCTTCCGTCAACAAAAAATTCAAATACTTACTTAATGATGGATTGACAACCAATCATTTAGCTAGTTTGACTTAGTTGTAAGATATTTAATGTATATCTAATTATTTCCATGGTTGAGTTAAATTAGGAATCATGAATCTATCCTAAATAAGATGGATTCTGAAAATGGAAGATTTAAAAATATTTATTAAATATTTTACGTAAGCAATATTAATTGTCTATGGAAGGTGGGCCATTTTGGATGGACAAAAGTAAGATTGGATTTATATATTTGTATATATTATTCACTCTAATTCAATTCTATATTAATATATATCAAATTCTTTATGCTAATAAAAATATTAGGAGGTGATCTTGGGTACACCCGGGTGTACCGTACAACCGGGTTATACCTTCACTAAAATTTTGACCCATCTCTGATTTGAATCCATATCCTGACCCAACCCATATAAATAATACTATATGTGGATACGGGTCAACCCGATTGTACGGTACACCCAGGTGTACCCAAGATTTTGTGAAAAATTAAATATGCAAATTGTGATGTCTCCATGGTTGAGATCAATGCCTGCAACCGTAAGCTCAGCGGTAGGCCAACAGAACACACCGGTGTAGTTGCAAAATACATAATTATTTGTAGATCTAATCAATTAAATGATACTAAAATTAATTTATAAGAACCAGAAAATTAGTAAGAATAAAGGTTGAATTGGATGATCATATCAACTCACACACTATTAAACTATATAGTTAATATTATTATTCATACTATTTATTGTTAACACACACATAAGATGTTCAGGAATCCACATTTATTTTTTGCGGAAGACTTCACTAATTGTAGAATTTAAATAAAAGATTATCTACATGCTTACGTGAAATTTTCTCTATTTATTAATCTTTTATTATCTATTATTTATTGTTAATATTTATTTTGAAATGTTATGAGTTTTTATTGAGATAGATAACTAATTATCATAACAACTTATATTTGATTCTTTAGATATTTAATAAATTTAAGCATATTCGGATAATTAGCGGATATTACTATTATGAATTTAGAATAAGAGTACTAAAATTATTTTTAATTGAGTTTTAAAACTAACTAGCATTTGCACCCCGTGCAATGCACAGGAAATATTTTTATATTTCTAAATTTATATAAAATTGATATCAACTCAATATCATATTTATAAATACAATAAAAATTAACTTTAATTAATTAGATATACTTTATTTGAATATTAAAAAATAAAAATATAAAAATAATTCACAATAATAAATATTCATATTATGTAAAGACAAAAAAATAAGTTAAAATAACAAATAATTAAAAAATAGATTTATTCAAAAAAATATGAGAGGAGAGAGATTTTTTTTAAAAAATTTAATCTTTAAATAAATATAACTTTTATATTTCAAATAAAATATTTATATCAAATATATCAAATTAAAGTTCTTATCGTGATCTTTAATTTAATATGTATATTAAATATATTATAATTAAGTGAATTCCATAATTTTAGAAAGAAATAAAACAAAAAAATAAAAAGTTAAAGAAAAAGAAAACAAACCTTTTTATAGATTATAGAATTGTAAATAAACCTTTCTTGAGTTAGTGGGCTTAAATACTTTAATTAGATATGTGAGAATGTGAGAGATAATGGGGTTAATGAATGGATCATTTAATTTCTAACCTTCATATTAAAGATATTTTCAAAATTGCCATTGAAATCAATTTCAAATTGATTTGAAATCAATTTGAAATTGAGAGCCCCCTTTTTAATATAGTATAGATATGAGTATATATAAACGAAGTTCATAATCTACAAAATTATACAATTATCAAATTTATACTTAAAATTATTAACAAAACCTATATATAATAAGTAATTTTCGTTGAATTTCTACGGGTAGCGAACTAGTAAGTAATAATAATAGTATACATAAGAGGATGTAAATTTTTTTAGGCCCCCGATAATTATGGACCCTGGGCAGTCACCCATACTCGTCCGCTCTCAGAGACTATAATACACAAGGGAATGACGGAATCTGGTGTTGTCTGGGAAGATCGAAGATGACGACTGGTGTTCAAGGGGAATGGCGGAGCGTCCAAGGTCGTTTTTCTCTCTCAATCAGTGACTGATGTTCTATTGGAAAGGTTGAAGACGACGGTTGTGCTGCACTTGCAGTCACGGGCGGAGCCGGGGGGGCTGAAGCCCCCTCCCAAATTTTGAGATTTAAAAAAAATATATATATAGATTTCTCAGGGATGGTGCAAGTTCAGCCCCCTCCCAAATTAATTCCTGGCTCCGCCACTGCTTGCAGTGCTCAACCTCAAACTCGCGCCCATCCACAGCAGATAAGATTAGCGCCACGTGGCGCTTCGGTCATGGTGCCAAGAGATAAGGCACTGATCCATCCATATGTGGTCGCAAAATGGAAATATAACGGAATATGACATCCAACGGCCCAGATTCAGCGTCCGATGCAAACGGAAAAACAAAAACCGAAAAACGGAGAAACAAAAAAGATTGGGGCACCTCTCCTTCCTCGTCTCCGTCTCTGTCTTTGTCTCAACCTCAAGTCTTCGTCTTCGTCTTCGTCTCAGTCTCTATAAGTGATTGGGGCCGACATCTAAGGACGACTTGACTCAAACGGAGCTAGACAGTCAGCGTACCCTTCTTTGCCATTCGTCTTCTTCATCAGCCAAACAAAGCCATCTTACTCATCCAAGACAAAGACAAACGATTTCAAGAGGAACTCAAATGCATATTCTCAATACAACAACCTTAGCTCATCAACTCATACAAAGCCATCAAGGCACTCATCCTCAAGTCTTCGTCTCCGTCTCTGTCTTTGTCTCAACCTCAAGTCTTCGTCTTCGTCTTCATCTTCGTCTCAGTCTCTATAAGTGATAGGGGCCGACATTTGTATGGACCACGAGAGAGTAGGTGTGGAAATAACATATAAGGAGCACTTGACTCAAACGCAAAAAAACAAAAAAGACATCAAAAGCCACACCCATCAAGACGCTCAAGTCTTGTAATATTTGTGTATATAGCTTGCAGTTATTAGCGACTTAATTATCATAATACAATCACAATCACAGTTATTGGCGACTTATTTTATTTTCTTAATTATCATATAGTGTTGAATAATGCAATATATAGTGTTGAATAACAATATTAAAAAAATTAGTAAAATTTTCGCTCCCTCCAGTATTCGAATCCAGGTAAAAAATTCCCTCTCAAAATATCAGCTCTAAAATACATTAAATCAACACATATAAATCAATCTAAGATCTTACCATATATGATGGATCTCATTGAAACTCTCCTTATATATATAAATATTTTTCCGTGCATTGCACGGATATAAATACTAGTTAATATGAAATTCAAAATAAATAAATTCATTAACGATTATTGCAACGTTACATGTTTAGCAATTCTCAAGGATTGCATAAATGTTCTAAAGTTTTAATCCCATACTCAGTGTTACAATATTCAGAATTATTTTCTGCAATGGCTTCATCTCGAAATGCATCAAAACTATCTGAACTAAGAGCTTTATATGAAATACAACAACCACTTGGCAATGAATCAGCGAGATTGCAAAAGCACTTAAGAATTGCTTGACAACAAGCTACAGACTCTATTTCGTTATTGTCGCAAAAATCGATTTTATTATTTGTTGTAACAATTGTTGAATTGATCGATTCGATTTGACGATGCGCTTGAGATTCATTCACCATTACTCCACTAATAACGAGGAAGAATAGGATTTGAATCATGATATTTAACTTTAGATCGAATTGAAGTATTTGAATGTTGAATGTTGTAAGTATTTATAATAATTTGTCGAAATTAGATGGTTGGATGCGTTTCAGTTCAAATTAATTCTCTTAGTTTGAAACCCACAAAACATATATACATTGTTAATATCACATGAGCAAGCACCGCATTTATATGTAACCCTAAATTGATAATTAAATTGAGCTGCTTAATTTAATGATCTATTAGTGTGGAAATTTAATTAGTTTAATAATAACTATAATTAAATGGTAAATTGAAATTAATAAACTGTTTATTTAAGGTTAATTAATATTGACTTTTCGCTCTATTGTATATTTTAAATTAAATTGAACTATACATATTACTTTTAACCATTTATTGTTAGGAAAATCAAGAGGGTACATGGATCATGGTACAAGAAGCTCTTAACGTTGAAAAACAAAAAATTATAAAGGCCATCCATTATGATATAGTTTGACTTTTTTTTCTCTCATAACATTAAAACAATAATATACAAATATATGCGATGCTCACAATTGTGAATCCGATTTATATGTTAAAATAATGCTCACAACCGCTCACTTAGTTAATTAACATCTCATTCCCAAATTAATCAGCAACCGGAATCATAATTAAGTCCATTAACCCAGTTGTTGCACAAATAGAAGTTTGATTCTATATATCTGTTTCTATATAATCAATCGAGATATAAGGATTCTATATATCTGTTTCTATATATATATGATGATTATTGGATGCAGTCATAATACAATCACAATTTGCAGCCATGGAGAAAAAGCTTCATTACATTTTGCTGTATGCATTCCTAATTACCATAACCTTCCCAATGCTTTCTTCTGAAGCCAAAGCCAAACAACCTCTGAGCCTTGCAACTGATCAAACTGCCCTTCTTTCACTCAAACATACATCTCTTTTACTTGCAACTAATTGGACCAACTCCACCTCCGTCTGCAGCTGGATTGGCGTCACTTGCAGCTTCCGCCACCACAGAGTAGCTGCCTTGAATCTCTCCAACATGGCTCTCTCCGCCACCATTCCACCACAGCTCGGACACCTCTCCTTCCTCGTCTCCCTCGACCTCACCAACAACCTTTTCTATGGAGATTTGCCACAGGAACTGTCTCTCCTCCGCCGTTTGAAGTTCATATCTTTCCGATTCAACAACTTCACCGGAGACATCCCTCCGATGTTGGGTCAGTTACCAAAATTAGAGTACTTGAATTTACGCAACAACAGCTTCATGGGTTCCATCCCAAAATCTCTCTCAAACCTCACAAACCTACAATATCTTTCCTTATCTTCCAATTCTCTAAGTGGAGAAATTCCAAAAGAGTTGGGAAGACTTCAAAGTCTACAAACTCTGTATGTTCAATTCAATCATTTGTCGGGTGCTATACCATCAGCCATATTCAACATCTCGACCCTTGTAGTTATAGCTTTGACAGGCAATCAATTGAGTGGAAGTCTTCCAACAGACATGTGCTGTAATCTTTCATTTCTTACTGTGCTAAGTCTTTCTAAAAATCAGCTGAGTGGCGCGATTCCCACAAATGTATCCCAATGTTCACGGCTTGAGGAGTTGAGCCTCTCTTACAACTCTTTTAGTGGGGAGATACCTTCAGAAATCGGCTACTTGACATCTCTTCAGGGGTTATATCTTGGTGGTAACAATTTGAATGGTATGGTTCAAGTTCTTATCACATAAATTTGTGTAAATAAGATTTTATTAGTTTCATGACACTTTTTTTTGCCAGGAATACTACCACATGAGATTGGCTATCTTCAGAGTCTGCTTACTTTTGGTGCTGAACGGAATGAGATTGCGGGCTCAATTGATTTCAATATTTTCATGAATATGTCTGCTCTGCAAATCATAAATCTAGGGCGCAACAAATTAACGGGGAACCTTTCAAGGGATGTCGGGAATATTACCATGCTAACAAATTTGGATCTCTCGGAAAACCATTTTACAGGTACAACAGAGTAATTTTCATGTAAATTGCTTGTTTAGCTACAATATGTGTTTTTGAAATCTCATGTTTTGCAGGGCTTATTCCCACTGAATTTGGCCAACTTTACCATTTGGAGATATTAGAATTAAACTTGAACAGCTTGAGTGGTTCGATTCCACATGAGCTCTTTAACATTTCAACTCTTCGGATTCTATCAGTTACCGGCAATGCTCTGTCAGGGGTTCTTCCAACCCATTTATGCCGTGCCACTCCCTTTCTTGAACATCTTCTTCTTGGCATAAATTCCATGAGTGGAGCAATACCCAACTCCATCTCTAACTGTTCTCGACTCACAATTCTCACACTTCATGAAAACAAATTCAGTGGTTATATACCTACTCATCTCGGCAACCTAAAAAATCTCCAACGTCTTACTCTGTTCAGCAACAATCTTACCCAGGCACCATCTTCTTCCTTCATTACTTCATTGACAAATTGCAGGTCTCTAAATCTTTTGTCAATTGATCATAATCCTCTAAATGGTGTCATTCCAGCTTCTGTTGGGAACTTATCTTCCTCACTTCGAACATTCACTGCCAACAACTGCAATTTCAGTGGCAGCATTCCTGTTGAAATAGGCAATTTAAGCCGTTTGATTGCATTGGCTTTGCATGGCAATGAGTTATCTGGTAATATTCCACTAACTATAAGCCATTTCCATGAACTTCAAGGATTAGATCTTCAAGATAACATGTTGGGAGGCTTAATACCACATGCTATATGTGATCTATTCAGCCTCAATGCTTTATTTATGAGCCATAATCAATTTTCAGGCTCAATTCCTAAATGTCTGGGATATGTCTCTTCTTTAAGAGTTCTTTATCTAGACTCCAACATTTTGAATTCAAGCATACCATCAAGCTTATGGGGCCTAAAAGATTTGATCACTCTAGACTTGTCCTCGAATTCATTAAATGGGTTCCTACCACAAGAGATAAGTAACTTAGGAGCAGCAATATATATAAACCTATCGATGAATAAGTTGTCAGAGTCAATTCCGAGCAATATCGGAAAGTTGCAGAATTTGATTAATTTGTCTTTGGCAAATAATAGACTAGAAGGTTCTATTCCTGTGTCTATGGGAAAAATGACCAGTTTGGCAAATCTCGACTTGTCGTACAACAACCTCTCTGGTTCAATTCCAAAGTCTTTAGAAGCACTCCAACACCTCGACTACTTTAATGTCTCTTTCAATAGTTTGAGTGGAGAAATTCCTAATGGAGGTTCGTTTAGAGACTTCACTATGGATTCTTTTAAGGGTAATGAGGCATTGTGTGGAATCCCCAAGTTCCATGTTCAAAATTGCTCTTCAATTTCTAATCACAGATCAAAGAGAAAGAAGGTGGAACGAGCTTCATTTATTGTTTTCGGGGTTGTGGCTTTCATCTCAGTTGTTTCTTTGGCCTTTATAATTGTCAAAAACAAAAGGAAAGATAAGACGACTAGCAGAGAAGTTGATGAGCTGAAATCCATTGTGCCGGAAAGAATCTCTTATTATGAACTGCTGCAAGCAACGGAAAGATTCAATGAAAGCAATTTACTTGGCACCGGGAGTTCTTGCTCTGTTTATAAGGGAATTCTTAACAATGGGAAGGATATCGCTGTCAAGGTGTTTAATATGCAGCTAGAAGGTATTTCAAGAATATTTGATGTCGAATGTGAGATACTCCGTAGCATTCGACACAGGAATCTGACAAGCGTCATAAGTAGTTGCTCCAATGAAGAGTTCAAGGCATTAGTACTTGAATATATGCCAAAGGGAAACCTTGAAAAATGGTTATATTCCCACAACTATTGCTTGAATATGATGGAGAGATTGAATATAATGATTGATGTTGCATCTGCTTTGGAGTATCTTCACCACGGTTATTCAATGCCCATTGTCCACAGCGACTTGAAGCCTAGTAATGTGTTGTTAGATGAAGACATGGTTGCCCATGTAAGCGACTTTGGGATAGCAAAGTTGTTATGCGATGGAGATAGCTCTGTGTTAACCAACACGCTAGCAACATTGGGTTACATTGCTCCAGGTGAAGTTTCTCTAAATATATGTATTGCACTTCACTTTTAATCATTTAATTATGTCTTCCTTACTGCATACATCATGATCATTTTTGTTGTTCCAGAGTATGGTTTGGAAGGGCTAGTTTCAACAAGGTGTGATGTGTATAGCTACGGGGTGATGTTGATTGAAACTTTTACAAGAAAAAGGCCTGGTGATGATATGTTTGGCGGAAATATGAGCTTAAAGAGATGGGTAGAACTCTCACTTTCGGAGATCCCAGATGAAGTGATAGATGCCAACTTAGTCATGAATTTGGAGGAAGAAATGATTGACAAGAATATGCAGTGTGTATCATCCATACTTGAATTGGCTCTGAAATGCTCTGCGGACTCTCCCGGGGATAGAATCAACATGAAACAAGCACATGCAGAGTTGCAGAAAATCAAACATCGATTTTCCCAATGAGATTCAAGTAAGCTATTTCAAAGTTTTATGTTATTTCTAAAAGGATATTCATATCTCAAATTTCTATCGTAAAGTTAATTAGCTAATGATGTCTTCTTCATTTGGTGGCTTTGATGAGGCATGTAGTGTTGAAGATTTTGAAGAGGCAGTAGATGCTAACCGGGGTGAGGCACTGGATAGTGGTGTGGTGGATGACATAAAGAATGGAAAATTTGGCTTGGTCCTTTTGTTGGTTTTTGCTATTATTGTTAATTTGTTCTTCTTGTTTCTGCTTTTTTTTTTTTTCTCGTTTTAGTAGACGATTACTCTTTTTCCTTTACTAGTGTTTTAACCATTGGGTTTCGCCATGAAGGTTTTATTGAGGTTCGGCCCTTAGTTAGCGTCTTTGTGCTTTCAAAGATTTGCTAGGTTTTCTTTTTCGTTTTTCTCCTTTTATATGATTTCTATTTCAACAACTAATTATCAAATTGGTTTAGAGGCAGAGAAGTTAATTCTTGCTGCTAAAAGTTTCAGTTTTTGAATCCATAATTAATACAGTTTTTGAATTCCAGAGGAAACACTTGCGAAATTGAAGAAATAGATGGATTTTACATAGAATTCCAGAACAACAATAACAGAGGAATTAATACACACGGGAGTGGCGAAATCTGGTGTTGTCTGGGAAGATCGAAGATGACGACTGGTGTTCAAGGGGAATGGCGGAGCGTCCAAGGTCGTTTTTCTCTCTCAATCAGTGACTGATGTTCTATTGGAAAGGTTGAAGACGACGGTTGTGCTGCACTTGCAGTCACGGGCGGAGCCGGGGGGGCTGAAGCCCCCTCCCAAATTTTGAGATTTAAAAAAAATATATATATAGATTTCTCAGGGATGGTGCAAGTTCAGCCCCCTCCCAAATTAATTCCTGGCTCCGCCACTGCTTGCAGTGCTCAACCTCAAACTCGCGCCCATCCACAGCAGATAAGATTAGCGCCACGTGGCGCTTCGGTCATGGTGCCAAGAGATAAGGCACTGATCCATCCATATGTGGTCGCAAAATGGAAATATAACGGAATATGACATCCAACGGCCCAGATTCAGCGTCCGATGCAAACGGAAAAACAAAAACCGAAAAACGGAGAAACAAAAAAGATTGGGGCACCTCTCCTTCCTCGTCTCCGTCTCTGTCTTTGTCTCAACCTCAAGTCTTCGTCTTCGTCTTCGTCTTCGTCTTCGTCTCAGTCTCTATAAGTGATTGGGGCCGACATCTAAGGACGACTTGACTCAAACTGATACGATCCGTATCAATGGCGAAGCTTTTCGAGCAAGCTCAAACTCCAGAAATCAAGAAAGAAGAAAGAAGTTTGATAACTATCAACCAAAATATATTCATTCATACTCAATAAACTTAGAGATTACATTATTTATACCTAATAATAAAAACCTAATGGGCTAATGGGCTAGAGCATAATAGGGCCAAGCTAGGAGATGGGCTGGGTGTATCATTCCCCACTCCTTCACAATCACCTTGTCCTCAAGGTGAAGCGATGAAAAATGGCGATGATTCCCCACTAATTGCGAAAACATAACAAAATGGTGCCGAAATAAGCTTCCTTAGCCACTTTCCAACATCGAAATCTAACGGTTGTAGTCCATCTTTTGCATCGATCAAGACAAGTGACAAATAGGCTTTTGACAACACATATCCGGTCATAGCAGCAGTTCTAACAAGAACAGAACCCAAAGAAGCCTCTACCTCCAAGCCAGCTGAATCTAGAACTCGAAACCGCAAATCACCCAATTTAGCAATTCCATCTCTTATATCACGTGTAACGTGGTCATTAGGGGTGTCGTAAACAAGTGCCTCCCTCCTCCGAATCAAACGGTTAAACAATGCTGACTTCCCAATATTCGGACGTCCTATAATTAGGACGGTGTGGAGCTTCTCAATAGGAATGTTAGTGAAGTCGAGAGATTCTCGATTAATAGCTTTAGCTTTTGATTTTGGCTCATCAAAATCACTATAACCAGCAGCAACTCGAACCTCATCTTTCACTTCACAGCTTGAATCACCCAAGGGAGGTGAAACAACAGAACCCATCGACTCAATCCCGACTTCATGCTCAAGCATAGAACAAAAATTTGCTGCATTGCGAGTTAAATAAGAGCACCGAGCTGAGAGCGATGGTCCATTAATGGATGTGCAAGGAGCCACTCCTATGCTGCATACCGCATAACACCCACAATTTAATTTTACTTCAGCAGTAGCATTTAAAAACTTCCTTTCTCCATTACCCGAGAATGTGGAAATTGCCCGCCACATGCTTGATAAAAGCCAAGACTGATTTCCAACTAAAAGCTTGATAAATCTATGCCCACCATGTGCTCGACATAAGTTCCAACCGAAAACCTGCACAAAAATAATCCAAACAAACCTCAAAAACTGATACGGCGTGGTATGGAATCGATTGGGTATTCCCAAGAGATCCGGCGGTGGTTCACCGCATAGCTGAACTTCTTGACCGGCGAAAACACCCATGAGAGGGTAAAAGCTAGAGACGACGCCCACAAAAACAATTGCAGCAGATCTGGGTCTAAAGGTATCAGACACACTCTCATCCTCAGGACCAACGAGCAACCAAAATGGACTGCCAAGTCCCCGATCATTCTCCTGTACGCTTGGGCTGCTCACAGCAAATAAACCTTTTGGGCCACTCGTTTTGGACCCATATATAACAGTTGGGCTGGGCTTAATATTTTTAGACCTCACCGAAGGGGTTATTGCAAGTGAAGGTAGTAAGTCTAGGGATGGCTCGGTGGGTGGAGGTTGTATTGGCGGTGGAGGTGTTGGCGGCGGCGGCGGTTGGAGGACTGTCGATGGTAGTGGAGTGGGCGAATGCAGAACAGAGTGAGGTGGGATAGCTTTGGACGGCAAATGGGGTGGAGCATCAATAAAGGGCAGATCTGTTGGAGTAACGGTGGTGGCGGAGGGTGCCGACGGCGAGAAAATCGGAGAGGTGCTGTGAGTGGTTGGGAATGGTGAAGGACTTGAGACATCCTCCACCGTAGTAGCTTCAACTCCAGCCATGAAAGCTGGAGATTTAGGATCGCCGAAGTCATCCTCGTCGTCAGTGCCGAACAGAATCAAGAATTTGCTGCGGCATCGATGGGTATCGGACCAAGTTTGGTCACAATTGTAGCAAAGCCCGCGGTCGTTTTTCTCTTCGATTTCGGATGGGCTAAGACGGCGAATGGGAAGAAGAGATGTGGAGTGAGTTGTATGTGGAATTGGGGAAAACGATGGTGGTAGGTATTGGGCTGGAGTAATGGGTGGTGGTGAAGAGGATGGGAACCAACAGAGATCTGGAGTAGTAGCCGGAGGGAACGTGTTTGTGGTCGGAGCGTCGATAGAGGCTTGCAGGCTGTAGATGGAGGTTCGAAGCTCTTCAATGGCGGCGAGAATTTCAGATTTTGACATATTTTTTTTTTTGGATATTCAAAGAAAAATTCTCTCAATGAGAGCACCAATTGATACGATCCGTATCAATGGCGAAGCTTTTCGAGCAAGCTCAAACTCCAGAAATCAAGAAAGAAGAAAGAAGTTTGATAACTATCAACCAAAATATATTCATTCATACTCAATAAACTTAGAGATTACATTATTTATACCTAATAATAAAAACCTAATGGGCTAATGGGCTAGAGCATAATAGGGCCAAGCTAGGAGATGGGCTGGGTGTATCACAAACGGAGCTAGACAGTCAGCGTACCCTTCTTTGCCATTCGTCTTCTTCATCAGCCAAACAAAGCCATCTTACTCATCCAAGACAAAGACAAACGATTTCAAGAGGAACTCAAATGCATATTCTCAATACAACAACCTTAGCTCATCAACTCATACAAAGCCATCAAGGCACTCATCCTCAAGTCTTCGTCTCCGTCTCTGTCTTTGTCTCAACCTCAAGTCTTCGTCTTCGTCTTCATCTTCGTCTCAGTCTCTATAAGTGATAGGGGCCGACATTTGTATGGACCACGAGAGAGTAGGTGTGGAAATAACATCTAAGGAGCACTTGACTCAAACGCAAAAAACAAAAAAGACATCAAAAGCCACACCCATCAAGACTCTCAAGTCTTGTAATATTTGTGTATATAGCTTGCAGTTATTAGCGACTTAATTATCATAATACAATCACAATCACAGTTATTAGCGACTTATTTTATTTTCTTAATTTTATTTTGGCTTTTTCATAATATGGGTTTTTATTATTGTGAATTTGTCTTTATGTCTTTTTTTGTTCTACATTCAACTCAAATATATGCAGTTAAAATTATATATTTATTATATTTACAAATATGATAATTGAGTTTATATATATATAGGGGTACGTTCCAGTGAAATTGCTATTTTTCGTGAGACCCTGAGTATAATGAATAATACAGTATATAGTGTTGAATAAAAATATTCAAAAAATTTGTAAAATTTTCACTCCCTCCAGGATTCGAATCCAGGTAAAAAATTTCCCTCTCAAAATATCAGCTCTAAAATACATTAAATCAACACATATAAATCAATCTAAGATCTTACCATATATATGGATCTCATTGAAACGCTCATATATAAATATTTTTCTGTGCATTGCACGGATATAAATACTAGTTAATATGAAATTCAAAATAAATAAATTCATTAACGATTATTGCCACGTTACATGTTTAGCAATTCTCAAGGATTGCATATATGTTCTAAAGTTTTAATCCCATACTCAGTGTTACAATATTCAGAATTATTTTCTGCAATGGCTTCATCTCGAAATGCATCAAAACTATCTGAACTAAGAGCTTTATATGAAATACAACAACCATTTGGCAATGAATCAGCGAGATTGCAAAAGCACTTAAGAATCGCTTGGCAACAAGCTACAGAGTCTATTTCGTTATTGTCGCAAAAATCGGTTTTATTATTTGTTGTAACAATTGTTGAATCGATCGATTCGATTTGACGATGCGCTTGAGATTCATTCACCATTACTCCAGTAATAACGAGGAAAAATAGGATTTGAATCATGATATTTAACTTTAGATCGAATTGAAGTATTTGAATGTTGAATGTTGTAAGTATTTATAATAATTTGTCAAAATTAGATGGTTGGATGCGTTTCAGTTCAAATTAATTCTCTTAGTTGAAACCCACAAAACATGTATACATTGTTTTAATATGATTCATATGAGCAAGCACCACATTTATATGTAACCCTAAATTGAGCTGCTTAATTTAATGATCTATTAGTGTGGAAATTTAATTAGTTTAATAATATCTATAATTAAATGGTAAAATGAAATTAATATACTGTTTATTTAAGGTTAATTAATATTGACTTTTCGCTCTATTGTATATTTTAAATTAAATTGACCTATATATATTACTTTTAACCATTTATTCTTTGTGTATTCTTGTTTTTTCTTCGATTATCTTCAATTGTTTAATTTTCCATTTTTTCTTCGTCTCCTTCTATCCTTCTTTTTTTTCTTCTTTTTTCTCACAGTTCGATTTCTTTCTTCATTTTTTTGTTCAATTCTTCTTCTTCTTCTTCTTCTTCTTCTTCTTGGTTATCAGCATTTGTATCACCTATAGAGATATAATATATCGGAAAAAAAAAAACAAACAAACACATACATATACGAAAGAATAATTAAATTAATGAACATTTTCAATTTATAATTTAGCCAACAAACGCAACTTCGGAATCTCTTTATCCTGTCGGAAAAATTTTCATATGATTCGGCATAGGCATGGCGGCGATGCTCACCCACTCCGGCTTCCCGAACCCGAAATCCACCTCGTATTCCCCTAATTTCGAGATATCTGTCACCCATATCACGTTACAATCATCGCTGCCTTCTCTCTCCGTCACCTCCACGAAGTTCTGTTAGAAAATGGAGGTGATTATATAGTGGTTTGAGTGTGGTGAGTGATTGTAGTGAAGTGGTGTAGAGAATATTGTGAGTGTAGTGTGTGTAGAAGATAGAGAGAATGATTTTAGAGTGGAGCTCTTGTCTCCAAAGAACTTAGATAATATTAGATAGAGTGATGTTTTTGAGATGTTTAGATTATGTGAGGTTGATTACAAATGACTCACAAGAGCTCTATTTATAGGTGTGGGAAGATCTCTCTAGATCCCACTACACTAACTTGTATCTAGAATTCTCTACTATCATCCACTTTAGGAATTCTCTAGATACTATATAGAAAATATCTAATCTCTAGAATACCATACATGTCCTAGGTATTATTTAGAATACTCTAGAGTAATCTAGCTAGTGGTGAATTCTCTAGATTATGCATAGCATATTCTTACTTAGAATATTCTAGATAAATGCATCACACTTCAATACTCCTCCTTGATGCATTTATCGGTTACTCCAAGCATTCTTCGCAGAAATTGGAATCTGTCCCTTGGTAGTGCTTTGGTGAAGATGTCCGCCTACTGTTCTTCTGTTGGACAATACTTCATCTCGATAAGTTTCTTTGCTTCAACATCTCTCAAGAAGTGATACTTGATGTCGATGTGCTTGGTGCGATTGTGCTGAACTGGATTCTTAGCCATTGCTATAGCTGACTTGTTATCGCAGTAGATCTCTGTCGATGAGTCTTGCGGTTCGCCCATATCCGCTAGTATTCTTCTAAGCCATATAGCTTGACATGCTGCTTCGGCTGCTGCAACATACTCAGCTTCTGCTGTTGATAGTGCAACTGAGTCTTGCTTCTTTGATCCCCAAGAAAAAATTCCTGAGCCAAGCTTGAAAGCATAGCCTGATGTGCTTTTCATGTCATCTTGAGATCCAGCCCAATCGCTATCGCTATATCCACTGATCTGTGAGTCAGACTTTGGTTTATACCAGATACCATAGTTGAGCGTACCTTGCAGGTATCTGAGAAGTCTCTTTGCTGCTCCATAGTGGGTCTCCTTCGGACTTTCCATGAATCTGGATAGAAGGCTTGTTGCATACTTGATGTCAGGCCTTGTTGCCGTCAAATATAGTAGACTCCCAATCAAACTTCGATACTTTGTAGAATCCGTCGGTTTTGACCCATCTTCTTTCTTCAACTTCTCATTTGGAATGAGAGGTGTAACCACTGGCTTGCAGTCTTGCATCTTGAACTTCTTGAGCATATCTTCAATATACTTCTTTTGTGATAGGAAGATGCCTTCTTCCTCTTGACTTATCTCCATTCCGAGAAAATAGTGCATTAATCCTAAGTCCGTCATCTCAAAGGTGCTCATCATGTCTTTCTTGAAATCCTCGATCAATTTTGTGTTATTTCCTGTGACAATTAAGTCATCAACATAAAGAGAGACAATTAGGATGTCCATACCTAGAGTTTTGATGTATAGAGTGGCTTCGTTCTTGCTCCTCATGAACCTTTGACTGGTGAAATATCCGTCTATTTTGCTGTACCAGGCTCGTGGAGCTTGTTTGAGCCCATAGAGTGCTTTCTTGAGACGAAGAACTTTGCCTTCTTGCTTTGTGAATCCTTCTGGCTGCTCCACATATATCTTGTCTGTTAGATCTCCATTGAGAAATGCCGACTTAACATCAAGTTGATAGATTTTCCATCTCTTTTGAGCCGCCAGAGCTATGAGTGCTCGAATTGTGTCCATCCGTGCCACTGGAGCAAACGTTTCTGTGTAGTCGACTCCTGGTACTTGAGCATATCCTTTTGCGACAAGTCTTGCCTTATGCTTCTGGATCGAACCATCAGGATTCAGCTTTGTCTTGAACACCCATTTGACTCCAATGACTTCCTTGTCACTTGGAAGATCCACCAACTCCCAAGTATCATTCTTTTCTATCATTTTTATCTCCTCCTCCATTGCTTTAATCCAAACTTTCTGTTTGGATGCTTCTGCATAGTTATTTGGCTCCAAAGAACAAAAGTTGCATGTCTCATATATATCAGTAGATTCATATAAATCTTCTAGAGTTCTTACCCGAAAAGGTGGAAAGTCTGGTGAGGAGTCTGAGTCGGATCCACTTGAGGTATTAGCTTCTGAAGAGGACCTTGGTGGGCTTTGTTGATCTTGTTCTCCATGTTCTGTGACTTCTTTTAGGAGTGTAGTTGTTGTCCGCCTTTCAACACTTTCTGTCTCCCAATTCCAAGAGGCTTGTTCGTCAAATTCCACGTCTCGACTTGTCACCAGCTTCTTGGTCTCGAGATTGTAGATTCTATAACCCTTGGATTTAGAGCTGTAGCCGAGGAAGATTCCCTTCTCCGTCTTGTCCTCCAGTTTGTGTCTTTTTACTGAGGGAATGTGGATGTAGCAGATACTTCCAAAGACCCTCAAATGTTTGGCTGAAGGCTTTTGCCCTGACCAAGCTTCGATCGGCGTCTTGTTTAGCACAGCCTTTGTTGGACATCGGTTGAGTAGGTAGACTGATGTATACACTGCCTCTGCCCAAAACTTCTTTGGCAATCCTTTCTCCGCCAGCATGGATCTCGCCATCTCCATGACTGTTCGATTTTTTCTTTCCGACACGCCGTTTTGTTGTGGAGTGTAGGCCACCGTTAGTTGATGCTCCACACATTCATCTTCACAGAACTTGTCGAACTCTTTCGAGTTGTATTCGGTACCTCGATCGCTTCTTAGCTTCTTTATTTTGCGACCACTTTGGTTCTCCACAAAGTTCTTAAATCTCTTGAAGATTCTAAAGACTTCTGATTTTTCTTGGAGGAAATATACCCAAGTCATTCTAGAGTAGTCATCAATAAAGAGTATGAAGTACCTGTTTTGGTTTACTGAAGGTGTGCGCATTGGTCCGCAAACGTCGGTGTGGACAAGCTCTAGTATCTCCTTGGCTCGCCATGTTTTCTCCGTTGGAAATGGTTGTCTGTGTTGCTTTCCGATCATGCATCCTTCGCATACACTTTCTCTTTCATTTAGAAGAGGCATGTCTCTCATCATATTTTTCTGATGAAGTAGCCTTAAGGCATTTAGGTTGAAATGCCCAAATCTCCGGTGCCATAGACTCGTATCGTCGAGTTGAGCCACCATTGCCTTTTGTGGATATTGCCATTGAATGGGAAAGTTTCTATTTTTTCCCATTCTTACTACTGCAATATCTTGGTTATTTTTCTTGTCGTAAATTCGACAAGAATCTTTCTCAAAGTGGAGGGCATATCCACTTTCCATCATTTGGCCAACACTTAATAGACTTTGTGCAAGACGAGGTACTAGGAGAACATTTCTAATAAATCGCGTACCTTTATTAGTTTCTATGGCAATTGTACCTTTCCCTTTCGTCTCCACCAGTTCTCCATTGCCCATCTTCACCTTCGTCTTGACTGAAGTATCTAACTCACGGAAGATGGTCTCGTTGGATGTCATGTGGTTGCTGCATCCGCTATCGATGTACCATTCTTCTTCTCCTGCTTCCGTTGCCGAGTGACATGCATAGAACATGTTCTCCTTCTCATTTTGATTTTCTGAATAGTTGGCTTGATGATTTCTTCTATCTCTGCAATCTTTTTCCACGTGCCCGAACCTTTTGCAGTTTTTGCACTGTGGCTTTCCTCGATGATAGCAATCCTTCTCCATGTGATTTATCTTCTTGCAAATTCTGCATGGTGGAAAATTTGCCTTGCTCTCCTTGTTGCTGGAGCTTCCTTCCTTGTGATTGCTTTTAAAATTTCCGCCGCTCCTTGACTTATTGCCTCTAACGTTGAGTTTGGACTGAAAGGCACTCTCAAGTGAACTTTCATGTCGCCTACTCAAACGTTGCTCGTGTGCTTCCAAGGAACCCATCAGCTCCGCGACAGACATTTTTGACAAATCTTTTGATTCTTCAATCGCCGCCACTACTGGATCATACTTCTCGGTAACGCTGATTAAGACCTTCTGTACGATCCTTTCATCGGAGACGTTATCTCCGTATGACCGCATTTGATTGATTATTTCCATTATTCTTGAGAAATAATCTTTTGCGGCTTCTGAATCTTTCATTTTAAGATTCTCCAGTTCTCGCCTTAAACTTTGCAGTTTAATGGTTCGAACTTTAACATTTCCTTGGAACTCCTCCTTAAGGATATCCCAAGCTTCTTTTGCAGTAGTGGCTCGAATAATTCTTGCCATGATAGAATCACTAACAGATTGTTGGAGAAGATAAAGAGCTTTAGCATTTTGTTGCTTTAATTTCTTACGTACCTCGGATGAGGATGTCTTGTCGATATCTTCTCCCGGCATGGTGATTCCTTCTTCAATGACATCCCAAAGATCATGGGATTCAAGGCAAGTCTTCATACGAACACTCCAATAGTCATAGTTTTCTCCATTGAATATTGGAGTCGTGATGGAGAGACTTGACGACGCCATAACGCCCGCTTATGATCGAACAAGCTCTGATGCCACTTGTTAGAAAATGGAGGTGATTATATAGTGGTTTGAGTGTGGTGAGTGATTGTAGTGAAGTGGTGTAGAGAATATTGTGAGTGTAGTGTGTGTAGAAGATAGAGAGAATGATTTTAGAGTGGAGCTCTTGTCTCCAAAGAACTTAGATAATATTAGATAGAGTGATGTTTTTGAGATGTTTAGATTATGTGAGGTTGATTACAAATGACTCACAAGAGCTCTATTTATAGGTGTGGGAAGATCTCTCTAGATCCCACTACACTAACTTGTATCTAGAATTCTCTACTATCATCCACTTTAGGAATTCTCTAGATACTATATAGAAAATATCTAATCTCTAGAATACCATACATGTCCTAGGTATTATTTAGAATACTCTAGAGTAATCTAGCTAGTGGTGAATTCTCTAGATTATGCATAGCATATTCTTACTTAGAATATTCTAGATAAATGCATCACACTTCAATAAGTTCTCGACCATCAATTTCCGGCCAAACTATGTGTCTCCGAGCAACCGCGCGCAATCGCGGATGCCCTGCAACAATCCCCGGCGCATCCTTCCCGCCAGGGCCGGGAGTTTGCGCTCCAGAGAGCTCACTGCGGCCGAGGCCGCAGTGAGCTCCAGGAAAGAACCGGAAAGCCATGTGCTGAAAGCATGTCTCAGCACCGGTGGAACGGTTCTTTCCCGGACATCGATGAGCTGCCCGATCACAGCGGCTCGGGGCTCCACACCGCGCCGAGCCATGTCAGCGCGGAGGAGAGCTTGGGTGAAAAAGGCGGACACCGCCACCACCCTCGACGGCGGCCGCTCAGATTCCCACTCCACGAGCGGTATGTTCACTTTTCATTTTAAGATATGACCCCACCACTTTTTCTTATCTTTTAACTTTACAAATACTCTTTATTTGCAAAAAAACCTTCATCAATTGAATCTCAATCACTCATTTCAAATTTTGGTGGGACTACCCACTACAAAAAATCAGGCGATTAGCGACGGAATTTTCCGTCGCTAAAAATGAAAATTCCGTAGCTAAAGGCCGTTAACGACGGAATAGTGACTGATTTATTCCGAATCTAGATTCATGGTCGCTAGCAAAAATCACCACCATTTGTTGTTGTTTTGCTTCACTTTTCTACTAAAAGAAGAATTAGATCTCAAAAACTCTAGAAAACTATATTAATTCATTAAATATATGTTGAAAATCTATTTTCGATTTTATATTAACCATGAAAAGAAGTAGGGTTCACAAATTTTCACTCATAACAATAGTGGGATCCAAACTCCACTCACTATAATATCCACTACTCTCTACTATATACTATCCACCACTTTTCTTAAAACCCGCACCGTCCACAATTTGGAAACGATATTGTGGACGGAAGGAGTATATTGGTATCATCACGTGGTGTCGGTAGAACTTTAATTCCCTTAGATACTTGAATTTGTTTCACAATACTTGAATTGGTCTCTTGTCATCAAACAGATTGGGAGACTTCAAAGTCTTCAAACTCTATATATGTGTTCGATTCAATCGTCTATCTTGGTGACTATAGATTTGACAGGCAATGAATTGAGTGGAAGTCTTCCAACAGACATGTGCCGTAATCTACAATTTCTTACTGTGCATTCCCACAAATCTATCCCAATATTCACGGCTTGAAGCGTTGAGCCTCTCTTACAACCCTTTTAGAATCTGGTTAGAAGATTACAAAATATATTATTCAATTTAGATTTTTAATTTGTAAATCTTTATGAAAAAGATTTAGGATTCAATATTTGCTTAATAAAAATTGCATAAAATATATACTTTTGTTTAAATTATGAATTGAAAAAGTGTCACAAAAATCAATATGAGATTTAAATTGCATAATTTAATTTTTACAAATCCGTTTTTATATAGATTTTACAATTGCTAAAATTTAATAAAAAAGTGTTATAAAAATCAGTATGAGATTCAAATTGCATCATTTTCTTTTTATAAATATGTTTTTATATAAATTTTACATTTGCTAAAATATCATAAAGCTAAATGTTGAATTATAGAATTAATAAAACATAAATAATATAAGAAAAATTATTTTTTTAATTTATATTTTATATTTGAATAAATTTAATTATTGATCAAAGTATATTAGATAACTTAAATTATTTTTAATAAAAAGTAACTATTTATTTGGCAAACTAAAAATTAATTAATTGACCAAATTAAATTGATGGTGCAAATATATGAAGAATGAGATACTACTACATAAGTATTTATAGAGCTTTTAGTCATGATGGAGTTTGATTAAAAATCAATGTGGGATAAGAGATATGACTTGTGAAAAAATGAGAACGGAGAAGAATAACAGAGGGCGAGACTGAATTAACTCCTCAAAATTTCGATGCTACAAAGATTTCGTAAACATATACTCCCATTTAGAGATTTATCAAGCATTTCTGGTCTCTAATCAGTCAACGCTAAAAATATATGATATCAGTTCATATTCAATGTTTAGCAAATTTTTATAAAATACTCACATCACAATGAATTCCGCATTATTAAATTATTGATCGATATAATATTATTTCAAGCTGCCTATTCATAAATAACCATTTAATAATTATTTTTAACGCATCGGATAAAAAATTAAGATTCTGACATTCACAAATTATTTCTTTTATAAGGGTCCAAATTTGTACTGAATAAATAAACGTCGCAGTTGTCCCCAAGGTGAGACCAAGCGGTGCGACCTCCTGTATGTGAACAGTGAGGTTCCAGGTTCAAACCACACTGTTCCCCCTCCCCAACTCTCCCAAGTCAAAAAAATAAACGTCACAGTTTCATTCCCTTATAAAAATAAACTACAATGGGCAGACAACAAGTCATTTCCATAGACATCATTCCCATAAAAATAGAAAAGCACATGGGATCATCTCTCTCACTATTTTGTGTGTATACCATCGCATACCCCTCTTAATTTATTATAATTTTTAATTATATGTTCTTCAGTTTTAATTTATTATGCTTTAATATTATAAAAAGAAAATTAACAAGGGTTCACTCATCCAATTAGGGTTTGTAATTATTTTTTTATATTTATTTGAATTACTAAGTGATTATTTGGGTTCATTAATTCAAAGTTAAAGGATATAAATTTTTAAAATTTTAATTTTTAGTTATAAATATTAATTAGAGTTCATAATATAATAATATTTTTTATTTTTATAAAAAACAATTATAAAATAGAAAAATTAAAAATGATACACACAAAATAGTGAAATATAGTGAAATAGAAGATCTCATCTGATAAAAAACTGCCTAATTAAATTCATTGGGCCCCAATAGTGTAAAATGAGTGAAAAGGACTTTGACTAATTCACTTGAATTATTAATATTATTTGAATTCCTACGTGGGCCCCTATCGTGTAGAATGAAAAAGAAAGACTACTTGTTCACGAGAACTAGCATTCTAGGATTTATCTGTGTATATGTAGAAGGGTAGATGATTAAGTTTTCTTGTTTCTAGAAATTACAGCCTATGCAGGCTGCTTTGTGGATGAATACCTTTCTTCAATCAAAGATGTAAATTAAGATTTCTTACTTAAACACTTACTATAATTTAAATAATTCATATTACAAAATTTGATATTATATACGTAATTATAACAATTATAGAGGATTAAGCACACAGGCGTACACAGAAACGTGCTTTATGACGATGCTCAAGTCTATAAAATTCGATCAACGGGGAAATCTCAATATTGTAGCAAATGCAATCCAAAAGACACAACTAATAAAAAGTATCAATGTTGGAGAAATTGAAGAGCCAACTCAAGAGAAAGAAAAGAAACATTAATCCGAGAAATAATAATAATAAAATAATAGCTCCTAGAATTAAAAAAATCTACGATAGAATTAAAAAAATAATAGTTGCATATTAGACAATTTGTGTAGGGGTCTATTCATCGCCCCATTTTAGTCTTTATAGCTTTAATATTTAAATATAAAGTAAATATAAAATAAATTTTTAATTATTATTTTAAATAGTGATTATAAAGAGTAAAATGAGAAGTATAAATAGAATCACCCTTTTAGTAGATGATGCGAATAATTAAGAGCTAGAATGGGAATCCATCTTTGCCTCAAGTCTTCGTCTTCGCCTTCGTCTCAGTCTCTTTAAGTGACATTTGTATTCCACAACCTCAAGTCTTCGTTTTTGTCTCGGTCTCATTAAGTGATTTGTATGGAAATAACATCTACCGACGACTTGACTCAAAACCCACACCCATCAACACTCTCAAGTCTTGTACGTAATATTTGTGTATATATGATGATTATTGGAAGCGACTTCATTATCATAATACAATCATAATTTGCAGCCATGGAGAAAAAGCTTCATTGCATTTTGCAGTATGCATTCCTAATCACCATAACCTTCCCAATGCTTTCTTCTGAAGCCAAAGCCAAACAACCTCTGAGCCTTGCAACTGATCAAACTGCCCTTCTTTTCACTCAAACATACATCTCTTTTACTTGCAACTAATTGGACCAACTCCACCTCCGTCTGCACCTGGATTGGCGTCACTTGCAGCTTCCGCCATCACAGAGTAGCTGCCTTGAATCTCTCCAACATGGCTCTCTCCGCCACCATTCCACCGCAGCTCGGACACCTCTCCTTCCTCGTCTCCCTCGACCTCACCAACAACCTCTTCCATGGAGATTTCCCACACCAACTGTCTCTCCTTCGCCGTTTGAAGTTCATATCTCTCCGACTCAACAACTTCACCGGAGACATCCCTCCCATGTTGGGTCAGTTACCAAAATTAGAGTACTTGTCTTTACGCAACAACAGCTTCATAGGTTCCATCCCAAAATCTCTCTCAAACCTCACAAACCTACAATTTCTTGACTTAACTTACAATTCTCTAAGTGGAGAAATTCCAAAAGAGTTTGGGAGACTTCAAAGTCTTCAAACTCTGTCTGTTCAATTCAATCATTTGTCGGGTGCTATACCATCAGCCATATTCAACATATCGACCCTTGTAGCTATGGCCTTCACACACAATGAATTGAGTGGAAGTCTTACAACAGACATGTGCCATAATCTTCCATTTCTAACTGTGATTTCCACAAATGTATCCCAATGTTCACGGCTTGAGGTGTTAGCCCTCTCTTACAACTCTTTTAGTGGGGAGATACCTTCAGAAATTGGGTACTTAACATCTCTTCAGATTCTATATATTGGTGGTAACAAATTGAATGGTATGGTTCAAGTTCTTATCACATAAATTTGTGTAAATGAGATTTTATTAGTTTCATGACACTTTTTTTGCCAGGAATACTACCACATGAGATTGGCCATCTTCAGAGTCTGGTTAAGTTTGGTGCTGAATGGAATGAGATTGCGGGCTCAATTGATTTCAATATTTTCATGAATATGTCTTCTCTGCAAAACATATATCTAAACCGCAACAAATTCACGGGGAACCTTTCAAGGGATGTCGGGAATATTACCAAGCTAACAACATTGGATCTCACGGAAAACCATTTTACAGGTACAACAGAGTAATTTTCATATAAATTGTCTGTTTAGCTACAATATGTGTTTTTGAAATCTCATGTTTTGCAGGGCTTATTCCCACTGAATTTGGCCAACTTTACCATTTGGAGACATTATCATTATCATTGAACAGCTTGAGTGGTTCGATTCCACATGAGCTCTTTAACATTTCAACTCTTCGGATTCTTTCACTTGCCGTCAATGCTCTGTCAGGGGTTCTTCCAACCCATTTATGCCATGCCTCTCCCTTTCTTGAACACCTTCTTCTTAGCAATAATTCCCTCAGTGGAGCAATACCCAACTCCATCTCTAACTGTTCTCAACTCACAATTCTCTCACTTGCTGAAAACAAATTGAGTGGTTATATACCTACTCATCTCGGCAACCTAAGACTTCTTCAAAGACTTGAACTATTCAGAAACAATCTTACCCAGGCACCATCATCTTCCTTCATTACTTCATTGACAAATTGCACGTCTCTAACTCTTTTGTCAATTGATGATAATCCTCTAAATGGTATCATTCCAGCTTCTGTCGGGAACTTATCTTCCTCACTCGAAACATTCTATGCCGACAATTGCAAATTCAGTGGCAGCATTCCCGTTGAAATAGGCAATTTAAGCAATTTGATGACATTGGTGTTGTCAGCAAATGAGTTATCTGGTGATATTCCACTAACTATAAGCCATTTGCATGAACTTCAAGGATTATATCTTGAATATAACAGGTTGGGAGGCTCAATACCACATGATATATGTGATCTATCCAGCCTCAATACTTTAGATATCAGCCAGAATCAATTTTCAGGCCCAATTCCTAAATGTCTGGGAAATGTTTCTTCCTTAAGAAATCTTTATCTAGAATCCAACATGTTGAATTCAAGCATACCTTCAAGCTTATGGGGCCTAAAAGATTTGAACTATCTAGACTTGTCCTCAAATTCATTAAATGGGTTCTTACCACAAGAGATAAGTAACTTAGGAGCAGCAATACATATAAACCTATCGATGAATCAGTTGTCAAAGTCTATTCCCAGCACTATTGGGAAGTTGCAGAATTTGGTTAATCTGTCTTTGGCAAATAATAGACTAGAAGGTTCTATTCCCGTGTCTATGGGAAAAATGATCAGTTTGGCAAATCTCGACTTGTCGTACAACAACCTCTCTGGTTCAATTCCAAAGTCATTAGAAGCACTTCAACAACTCGACTACTTTAATGTCTCTTTCAATAGTTTAAGTGGAGTAATTCCTAATGGAGGTTCTTTTACAAACTTCACTATGGATTCTTTTAAGGGTAATGAGGCATTGTGTGGAATCCCCAAGTTCCATGTCCAAATTTGCTCTTCAACTTCTAATCACAGATCAAAGAGGAAGAAGGTGGAACAAGCTTCATTTATTATTTTCGGGGTTGTGGCTTTCATCTCAGTTGTTTCTTTGGCCTTTATAATTGTCAAAAACAAAAGGAAAGATAAGACGACTAGCAGAGAAGTTGATGAGTTGATATTCATTGTGCCGGAAAGAATCTCTTATTATGAACTGCTGCAAGCAACGGAAAGATTCGATGAAAGCAATTTACTTGGCACTGGGAGTTCTTGCTCTGTTTATAAAGGAATTCTTAACAATAGGAAGAATATTGTTGTCAAGGTGTTTAATATGCAGCTAGAAGGTATTTCAAGAATATTCGATGTCGAATGTGGGATACTACGTAGCATTCGACACAGGAATCTGACAAGTGTCATAAGCAGTTGCTCTAATGAAGAGTTCAAGGCATTAGTACTTGAATATATGCCAAATGGAAACCTTGAAAAATGGTTATATTCCCACAACTATTGCTTGAGTATGATGGAAAGATTGAATATAATGATTGATGTTGCATCTGCTTTGGAGTATCTTCACCATGGTTATTCAATGCCCATTGTCCACAGCGACTTGAAGCCTAGTAATGTGTTGTTAGATGAAGACATGGTTGCCCATATAAGCGACTTTGGGATAGCAAAGTTGTTATGCAATGGAGATAGCTCTGTGTTAACCAACACGCTAGCAACATTGGGTTACATCGCTCCAGGTCAAGTTTCTCTAAATATATTGATTGCACTTCACTTTCAATAAATTCATTGTGTCTTCCTCACATGCATCATGATTTTGTTGTTCTAGAGTATGGCTTGGAAGGGCTAGTTTCAACAAGGTGCGATGTGTATAGCTACGGGGTGATGTTGATTGAAACTTTTACGAGAAAAAGGCCTACTGATGATATATTTTGCGGAGATATGAGCTTAAAGAGATGCGTAGAACTCTCACTTTCGGAGATCCCAGATGAAGTGATAGATGCCAACTTAGTCATGAATTTGGAGGAAGAAATGATTGACAAGAATAGGCAGTGTGTATCATCCATACTCGAATTGGCTCTGAAATGCTCTGCGGACTCTCCCGGGGATAGAATCAACATGAAACAAGCACATGCAGAGTTGCAAAAAATCAGACATCGATTTTCCCAATGAGGTTCAAGTAAGCTATTTCAAAGATCTATGTTATTTCTAAAAGGATATTCATATTCCAAATTTCTATCGCAAAGTTAGCTAATGATTTCTTCTTCATTTGGTGGCTTTGATGAGGCATGTAGTGTTGAAGATTTTGAACAGGCAGTTGATGCTAATTGGGTGGTGAGGTGGATGACATAAAGGTTTTGATAAAGAATGGAAAATTTGGCTTGGTCCTTTTGTTGGTTTTTGCTATCATTGTTAATTCGTTCTTCTTGTTTCTACTTTTTTTTTCTTGTTGTAATCGATGAGTACTCTTTTTCCTTTACCAGTGCTTTTCCCATTGGGTTTTCGCCATAAAGGTTTTAATGAGGCTTGGCCCTTGGCTAGCGTCTTTGTGCTTTCAAGGGTTTGCTATCTTTTTCGTTTTTCTCCTTTTATACAATTTCTATTTCAACAACTGATGCTCAAGGTTTTTCTATCCTTCTTTCCTCCATATTTTATGTTATTGAGTTCACATATAATCTTCTTTGTCACAGCTTAAAAGGGAAAACCTTTCTGAACATTTTGATATTCAGTTCGCAGCCGAACTAAAACAACCCTTCTCAAAAGAGTTCTGAAAATTTTGATATTCCGTTCGCAGCCGAACTTGATCAAGCTGCCCAGAAGTGCAAACCCGATCTTCACACGGCATAGAAGGTAGCAGCAATTGATTGTGATACTCATCGAGCACACATTCAATTCGACGTCTCATTGGCGCATTCTGTCGAACATGTAGAGGGCAACTTGGTATTCCCCCCCAACTTTACCGTGTAACTCAACAATTTGTCATGCAGTCATATATTCAATTCATATACTACTCAAATATACATGTTTGGATAAAAATATTTTGGTGGGCATATGAACTATAAACATTACTTAGTCACAACGATATTTTTGTCATATTTAAAATTTCATGTGTGTTGGTTTAGAGGCAGAGTAGTTAATTCTTGAAGCTAAAAGTTTTCAGTTTTGAATCCATAATTAAGTACAATTTTTTAATTTAATAGTTAATTTATCAAATGAAAAAAATGATGACATTAATTGCCTAATTGAATGAGTCACAGTTTGTTTAGAATTTCCATTTCTGTATGAAAACTGCTAGTACATATGATGTCTTCCGTCAACAAAAAATTCAAATACTTACTTAAAGATCGATTGACAATCAATCATTTAGTTTGACTTAGTTGTAAGATATTTAATGTATATCTAATTATTTCCATGTTTGAGTTAAATTAGGAATCCCTTATAATAATACTACACACTAATATCATAAACAACAATATATTATAAACTATTAAAATATAGCTATTTAATATTTAAAAAATATAATAATTATATATTTATGGATATTAATTTGTAATAAAATATATTAAGATATTATTTCATTTTTTTTTAATATTGCAACATTATATTAGAATTTCAATTAGGCAAAATAATTAATAATAATATATTTAATCTATCTTTTTCCTGGACAACTTGATCATTACGTTTATCATACGATTAATTATTGGTTACTGAAAAGAATAATTACTAGTGCGGGTTGGAATCATGAATCTATCCTAAATAAGATGGATTCTGAAAATGGAAGATTTAAATATATTTATTAAATATTTTACCTAAGCAATATTAATTATTTATGGAAGGTGGACCATTTTGGATGGACAAAAGTAAGATTGGATTTATATATATGTATATACAGAAACGATCACATGCCCACCGTGGACAAGCATAACGTGTCCACCAGTGATGTGGCTAATTGATTGTTACTTTTAAAAGTATTTTGGCTAAATTCTTTTTAGCCCATTACATGTATTATTACGCATATTTATACAACTATTAAAATTATTTTTCTTCACCTTAGAGCATCTCCAATGGTATCTCCCCATCTCAAGGTTTTTGCTGACATCATCGTAGTCATATCACCATATTCTCCTACTCTTACTTTCACCTACAACAATGTCTCCTCAAATTCAGGTTTTTGCTGACATCACTTTCCACCCACTTTCAACCAATTCAATATTTATTACTCCCTCCGTCCCGTTAAAAGCGGCCACGTTCTTTTCGGCACGGAGATTAAGAAAAAGATTGTTATGTTTTAATTAAGTGATCCACCATAGTCAAAGAGTTAATTAAGTTTGGTCCACTTTTTTCTTCTCACTGTGTTTGAACCATTTTCTGGCCCACGACGACGCCGGCGACGGCAACGTCGACGCCGACGCCGACCGTCACCCTTCGCCCCTCTATCAAATCGCATAGCCAAAATTAAAAATCAAAAACCAAAAATCAAAATCAGACCAAATCGCAAATTAGACGGAAACCAAAATCAGACCAAATCGCAATATAGAATTCGTCTCTTCAAATTCCAAATGGAAGCTGCTGCTATGGTCGCCGGAAATCGAAGCTGATGCGGTAGATCTAGGGTTTGTGAGAGAGGGGCGGCGCCGTGGCTGGGGAAACGAGCGGCGGTGGTGTGTGTTCTGAGGAGGAAGAGGACGAGCCCTAGATCCTCCATTCTCTCTTCCTATTTCCGATCTACGCCTCGCCGCCGTAAACCACGCCACCTCAGATCTAGGCGGCGGCAGCGACCATGGGGGTGGCGAGAGGGAGAGAGTAGAGGCGAGGGACATGGAGTTCAGGGGTGGGGCGAGAGGGAGAGAGAGCAGAGGCCAGGGAGAGGGAGGTCGGGGGCGGCGATCGACGCCGGTGTTGGTGTCGTCCACTTCTCGCCGGAGAAGAAGAGAGAAGGGGAAGGGGAGTTCGCTGCAACGTTGAAGTAGAGAGAGAAAGAGACAAAATGATTGTCTTAACTTAATAATGCTGATAGGTTAGATTAAATAATGATTAAAACTAAAGTTTAATGGGCTTAGTTAAGCCCAAATATTTCCTTATTTGGAAAGTGACCACTTTTAGTGGGACAGACTAAAAAGGAAAGGTGGCCAGTTTTAATGGGACGGAGGGAGTAATATTTATTTAATTCTCATATGTATTCTTTATAATTTAATATAAATTAATTATTTAATACATATTTATAATAAAATTAGTAAATCCTACAATACAAAAACATAAAATAAATTTAAGAAATCAAAATATAACAAATTAACAACAATTAAAAGAAAATAAAATAAAAATATATACAAGCAAAGCATTATAATAATAAAGAATGAAAAAAGAAAAAAACAATAGAAGCATACAATAAATAAGAATTTTCAAATTTTGACTTTTATGTTCGGCCACTATCTATTTATTTTTGTTTGGGCTCTCGTTTAATAAGTGGGCAGCATTTTAATAAAGATTGGGCCGATTTATTTTAACGTCTTTATTTGTTGGGTTTGTCCATTTAATTTATTAATTGAACCAATGACTAGTTAATTTGGATTGTAAATTGGTACCTTATTTTTTCAATAATTTGAATCCTCTTTTAATATTTTTATTTTTTATCTCTTCGACCAGTAATTGTCAACCTAATAGTAGTACCATTCCCATTTTCATTTTGGATTTTTATTGCATTGATAATTAGTTAGTCGCATTGAAATAGTCATGATAATTTGTAAAGTATAAATACTCTGATAATTTGTGCAAATCACATGATTTGCAGCCAATCGCAACTGTAATAATTTATTTATTAATGGTGCATTTTATAATTTTTTGGTACTGGGATTGAATATACTGGCCTTGACGTATGAACTAATTTCACACAATACCCACCGCCTATTATATATTTATTTTATTTATGTTGTTGGCATACAAATTATTTAAGATACATATAATGTGTGCATTCAAATAACTTTTCATATTTTAAAAAGTAATTGGCACCGAACTTTATGAATGCATGCAAATTCAATGTTGTGATTCGTAAGTTTGAAATTCTGGCCATTGCAATCCATGTGTAGTTGAATAAAATTATTCAAGAATTTGTCTCAACCTCAAGTCTTCATTATCAGTCTCTATAAGTGATTGGTGCCGACATCTAAGGAGGACTTGACTCAAACGGAAAAAACGTACAAAAACCAAAAAACACATCAAAAGCAACACTCTCAAAAAACAGTTATTAGTTTGCAGCCATGGAGAAAAACCTTTCTTGCATTTTGCAGTATGCATTCCTAATCACCATAACCTTCCCAATGCTTTCTTCTGAAGCCAAAGCCAAACAACCTCTGAGCCTTGCAACTGATCAAACTGCCCTTCTTTCACTCAAATATACATCTCTTTTACTTGCAACTAATTGGACCAATTCGAGCTCCGTCTGCACCTGGATTGGCGTCACTTGCAGCTTGCGCCACCACAGAGTAGCTGCCTTGAATCTCTCCAACATGGCTCTCTCCGCCACCATTCCACCGCAGCTCGGACACCTGTCCTTCCTCGTCTCCCTCGACCTCACCAACAACCTTTTCTATGGAGATTTGCCTCAAGAGCTTTTTCTCCTTCGCCGTTTGAAGTTCATATCTTTCCGACTCAACAAATTCACCGGAGACATCCCTCCGATGTTGGGTCAGTTACCAAAATTAGAGTACTTGTCTTTACGCAACAACAGCTTCATAGGTTCCATCCCAAAATCACTCTCAAACCTCACAAACCTACAATTTCTTGACTTATCTTTCAATTCTCTAAGTGGAGAAATTCCAAAAGAGTTTGGGAGACTTCAAAGTCTACAAACTCTGTATGTTGAATCCAATCATTTATCGGGTGCTATACCATCAGCCATATTCAACATCTCGACCCTTATAGTTTTAGCATTGAGAAACAATGAACTGAGTGGAAGTCTTCCGACAGACATGTGTCGTAATCTTCCATTTCTTGCTCTCATTCGTCTTTCTATAAATCGGCTGAGTGGTGCGATTCCCACAAATCTGTCCCAATGTTCACGGCTTGAGGTGTTGAGCCTCGCATACAACTCTTTTAGTGGGGAGATACCTTCAGAAATCGGCTACTTAACATCTCTTCAGTATTTAGCTCTTGGTGGTAACAATTTGAATGGTATGGTTCAAGTTCTTATCACATAAATTAGTGTAAATGAGATTTTATTAGTTTCATGACACTTTTTTTGCCAGGAATACTACCGCATGAGATTGGCCATCTTCAGAGTCTGGTTACTTTTGGTGCTGAATTCAATCAGATTGCGGGCTCAATTGATTTCAATATTTTCATGAATATGTCTTCTTTGCAAACCTTAGCACTATGGCGTAACAAATTCACGGGGAACCTTTCAAGGAATGTTGGGAATATTACCATGCTAACAAAGTTAGAGCTCTCGGAAAACCATTTAACAGGTACAACATAGTAATTTTCATGTAAATTGTCTGTTTAGCTACAATATGTGTTTTTAGCTACAATTTTGAAATCTCATCTTTTGCAGGGCTTATTCCCACTGAATTTAGCCAACTTTACCATTTGGAGTCATTAGTACTACTGTCGAACAGCTTGAGTGGTTCGATTCCACATGAGCTCTTTAACATTTCAACTCTTCGGATTCTTTCACTTGTCGACAATGCTCTGTCAGGGGTTCTTCCAACCCATTTATGCCATGCCTCTCCCTTTCTCGAACAACTTATTCTTGGCGAAAATTCTATCACCGGAGCAATACCCAACTCCATCTCTAACTGTTCTCAACTCACAATTCTCTCACTTCCTGATAACAAATTCAGTGGTTATATACCTACTCATCTCGGCAACCTAAGACTTCTTCAAATTCTTCAACTGTACAGCAACAATCTTACCCAGGCATCATCATCTTCGTTCATTACTTCATTGACAAATTGCAGGTCTCTAACATATTTGTCAATTAGTAATAATCCTCTATACGGTGTCATTCCAGCTTCTGTTGGGAACTTATCTTCCTCGCTTTCAAAATTCTATGCCACCAACTGCAAATTCAGTGGCAGCATTCCTGTTGAAATAGGCAATTTAAGCAATTTGATGATGTTAGAGTTGTCAGCAAATGAGTTATCTGGTAATATTCCACTAACTATAAGCCATTTGCATGAACTTCAAAGATTTTCTCTGTCTAATAACATGTTGGGAGGCTCAATACCACATGCTATATGCAATCTATTCAGCCTCGACGGTTTAAATTTTAGCGGGAATCAATTTTCAGACCCAATTCCTAAATGTTTGGGAAATGTCTCATCCTTAAGATATCTTTATCTACACTCCAACATTTTGAATTCTAGCATACCATCAAGCTTATGGGGCCTAAAAGATTTGATCACTCTAGACTTGTCCTCAAATTCATTAAATGGGTCACTACCTCTAGAGATGAGTAACTTAGGAGCAGCAATACATATAAACCTATCGATGAATCAGTTGTCAGGGTCAATTCCTAGCACTATTGGGAAGTTGCAGAATTTGATTAATCTGTCTTTGGCAAATAATAGACTGGAAGGTTCTATTCCTGTGTCAATGGGAAGCATGATCAATTTGGCAAATCTCGATTTGTCATACAACAACCTCTCTGGTTCAATCCCAAAGTCTTTAGAAGCACTTCAACACCTCGACTACTTTAATGTCTCTTTCAATAGTTTAAGTGGAGAAATTCCTAATGAAGGTTGTTTTAGAAACTTCACTACGGATTGTTTTAAGGGTAATGAGGCATTGTGTGCAATCCCCAAGTTCCATTTCCAAATTTGCTCTTCAATTTCTAATCACAGATCGAAGAGAAAGAAGGTGGAACGAGCTTCATTTATTGTTTTCGGGGTTGTGGCTTTCATCTCAGTTGTTTCTTTGGCCTTTATAATTGTCAAAAACAAAAGGAAAGATAAGACGACTAGCAGCGAAGTTGATGAGCTGAAATCCATTGTGCCGGAAAGAATCTCTTATTATGAATTGCTGCAAGCAACGGAAAGATTCAATGAAAGCCATTTACTTGGCACCGGGAGTTCTTGCTCTGTTTATAAGGGAATTCTTAACAATGGGAAGGATATCGCTGTCAAGGTGTTTAATATGCAACTAGAAGGTATTTCAAGAATATTTGATGTCGAATGTGAGATACTGCGTAGCATTCGACACAGGAATCTGACAAGCGTCATAAGCAGTTGCTCCAATGAAGAGTTCAAGGCATTAGTACTTGAATATATGCCAAAGGGAAACCTTGAAAAATGGTTATATTCCCACAACTATTGCTTGAATATGATGGAGAGATTGAATATAATGATTGATGTTGCATCTGCTTTGGAGTATCTTCACCACGGTTATTCAATGCCCATTGTCCACAGCGACTTGAAGCCTAGTAATGTGCTGTTAGATGAAGACATGGTTGCCCATGTAAGCGACTTTGGGATAGCAAAGTTGTTGTGCGATGGAGATAGCATTGTGTTAACCAACACGCTAGCAACATTGGGTTACATCGCTCCAGGTGAAGTTTCTCTAGATATATGTATTGCACTTCACTTTTAATCATTTAATTGTGTCTTCCTTACTGCATACATCATGATCATTTTTGTTGTTCCAGAGTACGGTTTGGAAGGGCTAGTTTCAACAAGGTGTGATGTGTATAGCTACGGGGTGATGTTGATTGAAACTTTTACAAGAAAAAGACCTGGTGATGATATGTTTGGCGGAAATATGAGCTTAAAGAGCTGGGTAGAACTCTCACTTTCGGAGATCCCAGATGAAGTGATAGATGCCAACTTAGTCATGAATTTGGAGGAAGAAATGATTGACAAGAATATGCAGTGTGTATCATCCATACTTGAATTGGCTCTAAAATGCTCTGCGGACTCTCCCGGGGATAGAATCAACATGAAACAAGCACATGCAGAGTTGCAGAAAATCAAACATCGTTTTTCCCAATGAGATTCAAGTAAGCTATTTCAAAGTTCTATGTTATTTCTAAAAGGATATTCATATCTCAAATTTCTATCGTAAAGTTAATTAGCTAATGATGTCTTCTTCATTTGGTGGCTTTGATGAGGCATGTAGTGTTGAAGATTTTGAAGAGGCAGTAGATGCTAACCGGGGTGAGGCACGGGATAGTGGTGAGGTGGATGACATAAAGAATGGAAAATTTGGCTTGGTCCTTTTGTGGGTTTTTGCTATTATTGTTAATTTGTTCGTCTTGTTTCTGCTTTTTTTTCTCGTTGTAATAGACGATTACTCTTTTTCCTTTACTGGTGTCTTTCCCATTTGGTTTCGGCATGAAGGTTTTATTGAGGCTCGGCCCTTAGTTAGCGTCTTTGTGCTTTCAAGGGTTTGCTAGGTTTTCTTTTTCGTTTTTCTCCTTTTATATAATTTCTATTTCAACAACTAATGCTCAAGGTTTTCTTATCCCTCTTTCCTCCATATTTTATGTTCTTGAGTTTATATATAATCTTCTTTGTCACAGCTTAAAAGGCAAAATCGTTCTGAACAACGCCTCTGCGTCACCATTCTCACCAACTAAAACAACCCCTCTCAAAAGAGTTTTGAAATTTTTGATATTCTGTTCGCAGCCGAACTTGATCAAGCTGCCCAGAAGCACAGACCCGAGCTTCACACGGCATAGAAGGTAGCAGCAATTGATTGTGATACTCATCGAGCACACATTCAATTTCGACGTCCCATTGGCGCATTCCGTCGAACATGTAGAGGGCAACACGGTATTTCCCCCAATTTTGAATCCATTATTTACAATTTTTTAATTTAATAGTTAATTTATCAAATGAAAAAAAAAATGATGACATTAATTGCCTCATTGAATGAGTCAGAGTTTGTTTAGAATTTCCATCTTCTGTATGAAAACTGATAGTAGGATATGATGTCTTCCGTCAACAAAAAATTCAAATACTTACTTAGTGATGGATTGACAACCAATCATTTAGCTAGTTTAACTTAGTTGTAAGATATTTAATGTATATCTAATTATTTCCATGGTTGAGTTAAATTAGGAATCCCTTATAATAATACTACAAACTAATATCATAAACAACAATATATTATAAACTACTCCCTCCGTCCCAATATTGTTGGCCACATTTCCTTTTTAGTTTGTCCCACTATTGTTGGCCACTTTCCTAAAATTGAAATATTTATCACATTCAATCTCTTACTTTATCACATTATCTCTCCTACTTTATCACTTTATTACATTCTCTCTCCTACTTTATCACATTCTCTCTCCTACTTTATCATTTTATTATCTTCTCTCTCATACTTTATCACCTTCTCTCTCCTACTTTATTACTTTTATACTATATTACCCACACACTTAAAATACTAATCTACAACTCCTTAATTCCCGTGCCGAAACCAAATGTGGCCAACAATATTGGGACGGAGGGAGTATTAAAATATACTCCCTCCGTCCCAATATTGTTGGCCACATTTCCTTTTTAGTTTGTCCCACTATTGTTGGCCACTTTCCTAAAATGGAAATATTTATCACATTCAATCTCTTACTTTATCACATTATCTCTCCTACTTTATCACTTTATTACATTCTCTCTCCTACTTTATCACATTCTCTCTCCTACTTTATCATTTTATTATCTTCTCTCTCATACTTTATCACCTTCTCTCTCCTACTTTATTACTTTTATACTATATTACCCACACTTAAAATACTAATCTACAACTCCTTAATTCCCGTGCCGAAACCAAATGTGGCCAACAATATTGGGACGGAGGGAGTAGCTATTTAATATTTAAAAAATATAATAATTATATATTTATGGATATTAATTTGTAATAGAATATATTAAGATATTATTTCATATTTTTTTTAATATTGCAACATTATATTAGAATTTCAATTAGGCAAAATAATTAATTATAATATATTTATTTTATCTTGGACAACTTGATCATTATGTTTATCATACGATTAATTATTGGTTACTGAAAAGAATAATTACTAGTGCGGGTTGGAATCATGAATCTATCCTAAATAAGATGGATTCTGAAAATGGAAGATTTAAAAATATTTATTAAATATTTTACGTAAGCAATATTAATTGTCTATGGAAGGTGGGCCATTTTGGATGGACAAAAGTAAGATTGGATTTATATATATGTATATATTATTCACTCTAATCCAATTCTATATTAATATTTATCAAAATCTTTATCCTAATAAAAAATTAAATATTATAATGCAAATTGTGATGTCTCCATGGTTGAGATCAATGCCTGCAACCGTAAACTCAGGCGTAGGCCAACAGAACACACCGGTGTAGTTGCAAAATATATAATTATTTGTAGATCTAATCAATTTAAATGATACTAAAATTAATTTTTAAGAACCAGAAAATTAGTAAGAATAAAGGTTGAATTGGATGATCATATCAACTCACAAGATTACAAGTTCCACTACTAAAAAAAGTAGTCATAGGTTACGGTTTATTGTGTTATCTATATACCTAAATCTGCAATATATATAGTGATATTATGTATGAGTGCGCTCATACATATGGGGAAAACATCGTTATCTAAAGCAAATATGATGGAGTTAAGAACACGAATCAATAAACGAACAAGAGCACACGAATACAGTCTCGGAAACCAGAGGTTTCCGCCACAGCTACTGCCGCCAATTAGTTGATTTTTGATAGATATCCAACCTTAACTCCCCACCATTACATATATAGTGTCAAACCCTACTACTAAAGCCCATGCATGCAAGCAAGGCCCACTACCAATATTAATACTAATATTAATAATAAATAACAAATACTTCTAATTATATGGAAATAAATAAATAATCTTCTTCTGCAACTTCAGCATGCACTCGCGATCTACTGCCCCTGCCTTCTCCTCGAATACACTTTGATTTCCGGAGCCGCCGTGCTATCAATTGCCGCCGTCCCCGAAACAACCTTGTCCTCAAGGTTGAAATCAGGAAATTGCCCCCGTACCACAGCAACATCTTCCCACGAACTATCCTCCGCCGGCAGCCCGCGCCAGTGGATCAACACCTGTGCCACCTCAACTCCATTTCGGCGTATCTGACGGCGCTGCAGTACCGTATCGGGATAAAACTCTGGATCGTCTGTCATCAAGGACTCCGGCAATGCAAGAGAGGCCTCCGCCGACCCGATGACTGGTTTTAACAGACTCACATGAAATACGGGATGAACCTTCGAACCCGGTGGCAACTTCAGTCGGTATGCAGCCGACCCAACTCTCTCCTCGACCTCGTAAGGTCCAAAAAATCGTGGAGCCAACTTCTGTCGTGATATAGCAAACAAACTACGCTGCCGGTACGGTCGGAACTTGAGAAAGACACGGTCCCCCACTTTAAACTCCAGGTCCCGACGATGTTTATTCGCCTCGCGCACCATGCGCGCCTGCGCCTGCTCTAGGTGAGATCTGAGATGTTTCATAACCATGTCCCGTTCACGTAGCTCTTCCGCCAAAGTCTGTACCCGAATTTCCCCCGGAAGAAAAGGAATAAGCAGCGGAGGAGGGCGCCCATACACTGCTTCAAAAGGAGTCATTCCCGCACTCGTTTGAAACCCTGTATTGAAACAGTATTCAGCCCAACCCAACCAGTTACTCCACCCCTTTGGTCGAGCTGAAGTAAAGCAACGAAGATATGTCTCTAAACACCGATTCATAACCTCCGTTTGCCCGTCTGTTTCCGGATGGTAGGCGGAACTCATGCGTAGCTTCGTTCCCGATGCCCGAAATAGCTCCTTCCAAAAAGAGCTGAGAAATATAGGGTCCCGATCAGACACTATCGAAGCCGGTATCCCATGCAATCGGACCACTTCCTTCACAAATACTTCCGCCACCGTCTTCGCCGTATACGGATGTCGCAGCCCCATGAAGTGACAATATTTCGACAATCTATCGACGACCACAAACACACAGTCAAACCCCCCCGAACGCGGAAGACCAGTGATAAAATCCATGCTGATATCTTCCCAAATGCGATCCGGAATTGGTAATGGTTTCAACAGCCCCGCCGGACTCTTCGTCTCATATTTATTCCGTTTGTAGGGAAATGAGAGAGATAATATTTTGGAGAAAGCGATGATTGTATTATTTTTTGGAGTGAGTTACATGGACTTGCAACTAGACTCTTATTTATACTAGTAAGCTAGGCATACGAAGCATCTAAGAGTAAATGAAAACTCATAAATACATTCAATACTAGGTAGATGATTCATATTCACCCATGTAACTTATGACTCTAGAAATTCAATTTATAACTTAGCCAACAATGCCTCCCGTAAATTGAATTTGCTCATGACTCCCAAAGCAGCAGCATTTCTTGCAAAAGATGGTCCTCCAAGTGGTTTAGTGAATATATCTGCAAGTTGCTCTTGACTTGGACAATACTTGATGTTGATTTCACCTTCATTAACAAGTTCCCTTAAGAAATGAAAACGAAGACGAATGTGCTTCGTTCTTCCATGCAAAACAGGGTCTTTGGACACAGAGATAGCAGAGCTATTATCACAAAAAAGAGTTGTCGGGCCAGGCTGCTTGCAATTCAAACTCTCTAGAATACCTCTCATCCATAAAGATTGACAACCAGCTGAAGAAGCTGCGATGTACTCCGCTTCGGTAGTAGAAAGTGCCACAATCGGCTGCTTCTTTGAACTCCAAGAGATAGCTCCACTTCCAAGATTAAAAACATAACCTGAGGTACTTCGAGAATCTTCAATGCTTCCACCAAGATCGCTATCAGAATACCCAACAAGTTCGATAGGAACTTGTGCTTCATAAAAGATGCCATGATCAAGTGTTCCTTTGACATACCTCAAAATTCTTTTTGCTGCCTCCCAATGATTAGAATAAGGCTTCTCCATGAACCTACTAATCAAGCTTACAGCAAAGACAATATCAGGTCTTGTGGCAGTTAAATACATCAAGTTTCCTACCAAGCTTCGAAACATGGTGGTATTCACGAGTTTTCCTTCACCATTTTTGCTGAGCTTTAATCCAGTAATGCAAGGAGTTGATACAGGATTAGAATTCTCCATTTTGAATTTCTTTAAGATCTCAGCTGCATACTTTCCTTGAGAAATGAAAATTCCCGATGTCGATTGCTGGACATTAATCCCAAGAAAATGATGCAACTCTCCCAGATCAGTCATCTCAAATTCTTTCATCATAGAGCTTTTAAAATCTGTCAACATCTCCACATCGTTTCCGGTGAAGATAAGATCATCAACATAAAGACTCACCACCATAAAACCTCCATTGTCATTTCTTTTGATGTAAAGTGTGTGCTCATGAGGACATCTTTCAAAACCAAATTTAATGAAATATTCATTAATTCGACCATACCATGCGCGAGGAGATTGTCTTAACCCGTATAACGCCTTCTTGAGCTTGCACACTTTATCTTCTTCGCCCTCTTTGACAAAACCTGGAGGCTGCTCAAGATAGATTTCTTCTTGCAGATAACCATTTAAAAAAGCAGATTTTACATCCATTTGGAACAACTTCCAACAATTTTGAGCGGCAAGTGAGATAATCAAACGAATGGTATCGAGTCGAGAAACAGGAGCATATACCTCATTGAAATCTTCACCTTCCTTTTGTTTGTATCCTTTAGCAACCAAACGGGCCTTGTATTTGTTGACTGAACCGTCTGAATTGGTCTTTGTTTTGAACACCCATTTAACACCAATTGGAGATTTATTTGGAGGTAAAACAGTTAGCTCCCACGTACCATTCTTTTCGATTGAATTGATCTCCTCATGCATGGCTTGAATCCATTTTTCTTCTTCCGAAGCTTCTTCATATGAAATTGGATCTTCGCCAGCAAAGAATGCAAAAAATACTTGATTTGTTGCATCCATCTCTTCCGTTTCATCATAGAGATCTCTCAAACTTCTTGTTCTTCTTGCCAAGGGTGATGGTGAATTTTGAGGAGAATCATTTCTGCCACCGTCTCCATTTTGAGGTGATTCATTTGGTTCGTCACCATCTTCTCTCTCTTCGAACTCAAGGATTTGTGAACTTGGTGTTCCTGAAAAATCATAGCAAGAGTTCTCATCAAACCGAACATCTCTACTAATCACAATTTTCTTTGTCGCCGGGTTGTAAAGCTTATAAGCTTTACTTCTTTCGCTGTATCCAACAAAGACACATTTTTCAGATTTATCATCAAGTTTAGTTCTCAAAGGATTTGGAATATGCACATAAGCAAGAGAACCAAATGTCCTCAAGTGACTAACACTCGGCTTCTTACAAAACCATTGCTCGTTTGGAGTTGAACTTTGCAGACTTTTTGTTGGCGATCTATTGATCAAATAGACGGCACATGAGACTGCTTCAGCCCAGAATTCAGATGGCATGTTCTTTTTCTTCAGCAAGCACCGAACCATTTCCATGATAGTCCTATTTTTCCGTTCCGCGACACCATTTTGTTGTGGCGTATACCTGGCTGTCAATTCATGTCTAATACCATGGTCCTTACAAAAATCCTCAAATAAGTTAGACAAATATTCTCCACCACGATCACTTCTCAAATTTTTAATTTGACACCCAGAAAATTTTTCAACTTCTAGTTTGAACTCCTTAAAGTGAGAAAGAGCTTCTGATTTTTCTTTCAAGAGATATACCCAAACTTTTCTTGTATAATCATCAATGAATGACAAGAAATATCGATTACCTCCAAGTGATGGGACTGGAACTGGCCCGCAAATATCAGTGTGGACGAGCTCCAATGGCGAGTTTGTTTTCGAGCTTGATTTTGATGGGAATGAGTCTCGATGTTGTTTTCCCAATTGACATTCTTCACAAACCTCACTGATGACGTCCATTTGGGGTAATCCTTGCACAATATTCTTTCTTGACAGCTCCCTCAAACTATAGAAATTAAGATGACCATATCTTTCGTGCCACAATTTGGAAATCTCTTCTTTAGCAGACAAGAAACAAGTAGCATTAAGAACATCAAGTTTGACAGGAAACAAATTATTCGAAGCCATGTCAATTTTTGCTACGATTCGATTTCTCTTTTTCATGATGCAAAGATCATCAGCAAAGTGAATATCAAAACCTTTTTTCATTAAGTGTCCAACACTCAACAAATTACTTTGCAATCCTGGTACATAATATACCTCAGACATCTTCTCGATTTTTCCACATTTGGTTTTGAATGCAATTTCTCCAACACTTTGAATTTTGTAGGATTTTGCATCACCAATTGTAACCTGTCCACCGTTAGTTTCAACAAGAGATGAAAACAAACTCTTGTTGCCAGTCATATGTCGGCTGGCTCCACTATCCAAGTACCAAATATTGCCCAAATTTCTATCAGAAGCAATTAACAAAGTTTCAGAATTTTCTGGTTCATTTTCATGCACCAAACCAGCTTCACGTGGCCTTTTCTCTGGATATTTCTCCCAACAATCATTTATTTTATGTCCTGGTTTATGACAAAAATGGCATTCGATGTAAGGTTTTTTACCTTTGTAAGTACCTCTTCCTCTTCCTTGAGAATGATAGGAAGATCCACGCTTCTCATTGTTTTTCGCCTCTTCGGAGTCTTTGGATGGAGCAGATTTTCCATCTTTTCCTTGTCCGCGTCCTCCACCGCGTCCATGGTTACCGCCACGGCCTCCCGAGAAGGTAAATTGAGATTTTAAAGCTTGATCTTGAGGAGCACTTTGAGGATTTCGCAGAGAAATCCTAGCTTCATGTGCTTCCAACCTTCCTTGTAAGCTTTCCAATGCTATTGAAGAAATATCTTGTGATTCCTCGATAGCAACAACCACATGATCGAATTTGGTTGGTAGGCTGCGAAGCACTTTTTCAACAACTTTTTGAGTCTCCACGACTTCTCCATTTGACGCCATTTGATTTACAAGAGAAGTTACTCTTGTAAAATATTCGGAAATCTTCTCGTTGGTTTTCATTTCCAACTTCTCAAATTCCGCTCGCAAGGATTGCAAGCGAACCTTCTTGACCTGCTCTTGACCGCAATAAGTCGTCTCAAGAATTTTCCATGCTTCTTGAGCAGTTTTGGCTTTTGAGATCCTCTCATAAACATGGATCTCGATTGCTTGATAGATTTGGAAAAGAGCTTTTCTATCTTTTTGTCTTGTGCTCTTCAAGAGATTTTGTTGAGCTTGAGTCAATTGAGACTCATCGTCGGGTGGATTGACGCCATCTTCAACGACACTCCATATGTCTTGAGATTCAAGACATAACTTCATTAGGTTGCTCCAATAATCGAACTTTTCTCCATTGAAACGAGGCAGGGAGGAAGCCATAATGTTGTTGGCCATTTTTAACAACACTGGCTCTGATACCAATTTGTAGGGAAATGAGAGAGATAATATTTTGGAGAAAGCGATGATTGTATTATTTTTTGGAGTGAGTTACATGGACTTGCAACTAGACTCTTATTTATACTAGTAAGCTAGGCATACGAAGCATCTAAGAGTAAATGAAAACTCATAAATACATTCAATACTAGGTAGATGATTCATATTCACCCATGTAACTTATGACTCTAGAAATTCAATTTATAACTTAGCCAACACCGTTGACAAACATCACAGGCTGCCACTAGTTCTGCAACAGACTTCGGCATCCCCGGCCAATACAAACTCGAAGCCATACGACGATATGTTCTAAATGCTCCCGAATGCCCACCGGAAGGCGTCGAATGAAACTCCGCAAAAAATTTCGGAATCCACGGTGAATTTTTCGGTAGCACCACTCGGCCCTTGTAAAATAAATTACCTTGCACCACCTCGTAATGCTTCGGCGCATCTCTATCTTCCTCGAGCGCCATTCTAATTCGACCCAAGTGTGGATCCGCGCGAATCGCCTCCGCCAAGGCCTTCCAATCCAGCCACTGCGGCACAAAGACTGCCGCCAATTCAACCTCCTCATCCCGGCGAGATAACGCGTCAGCAGCAGTGTTCGTTCTCCCTTCTTTATACATAATCTCGAAATCGTATCCCAGTAACTTCGCCGCCCAATTCTGCTGTGCTGGGGTGGCAAGTGTTTGAGATAGAAGCTGCTTGAGACTCCGCTGATCGGAGCGTACAACGAAACGCCGCCCCAACAAATACGGTCTCCAGTGCTGCACGGCGAGGACTAAAGCCATCAACTCCTTCTCATATGCCGAACTCGTCAACGCTCTGCCCGAGAAATGCTTGCTGAAATAAGCTATTGGGCGTCGTGCCTGCATGAGAACTGCGCCGATACCGTGGCCTGAAGCATCGCACTCCACCTCAAATGGTTGCGAGAAGTCCGGCATGCCGAGCACCGGAGCCGAAGTGAGGGCCGTTTTCAGCTTCTGAAAAGCATCATCGGCCTCGGCCGTCCATTGCCACTTCTTTTGAATATCCTTCTTAAGTAGGGCCGTTAAAGGAGCTGCGATTTTGCCGTAGTCTCGAATGAAACGACGGTAGTAACCCGTGAGGCCCAAAAATCCCCGGAGCCCTCGCAAGGAAGTCGGTGTTGGCCACTTTAAAACCGCGCTGACTTTGGCCGGATCCATCTGTACGCCGCCCTCCGACACTATATGGCCCAAATATTCCACTTGGGATCGTCCGATTGCGCACTTCTTTGGATTGACTACCAACGAATGCTCGTTCAGCACGCTGAATACCAGTTGCAAGTGATGCATGTGCTCCTCCCACGACGAGCTGTACACTAAAATGTCATCGAAGAACACCAGAACAAACTTCCTCAGATATGGGCGAAAAATATCATTCATGAGGCTTTGAAACGTAGCTGGAGCATTAGTTAATCCGAAAGGCATGACTAGGAACTCGTAATGTCCAGAATGTGTTCGGAAGGCCGTCTTGTGAATGTCATGTTCAGCAATTCGAATCTGATGGTACCCTGCACGTAAATCGAGCTTGCTGAACCATCGAGCACCGTGTAACTCATCCAACAATTCCTGAATAACCGGAATGGGGTATTTATCCGGTATTGTAACCTTGTTCAACGCTCTGTAATCCACACAAAAACGCCACGACCCGTCCTTTTTTCGCACCAGCAACACCGGACTCGAATAGGGGCTACAGCTGGGTTGAATGATGCCGGCCGCGAGCATCTCCGTCACTAGCTTCTCCATCTCATCCTTCTGTAGGTGATTGTAGCGATACGGTCTCACGGATACCGGTGCAGCTCCGTCGAGTAGTGGAATTTTGTGATCACTTAGTCGAGGGGGTGGCAAGCCGGATGGGGGCAGAGTAACATCTGGAAAACGAGCCACCAAAGCTCGCCACTCTTCTAGTTGTGTTGCCGTGAGGTTCGCCGGAACGGAGAACTCCTGTTGCGGACCTTCTAATGCCCACAGAAGCCAAGCATCGTCTTCGGCCCCTAGTACCGCGATCTCAGCACCTCGACATTCCCGTCGAGTCAGCGCCGGGTCCCCATGGAGGCAGATGCGGCGTCCTTCATACACAAACTCCATCGTCAGCGTGTTCCAATCGGCAACGATCTTTCCCAATCGCATCAACCAAGAAACTCCCAGAATAATATCAATACTGCGGAGGGGGAACACGTAGCAGTCGACGTGGAAGAGTTGATCGGCCATGAGGATCGGAACTGCCTCGCAAATGCCTCGCGATGTCACCCTTGAACCATCTCCCAACATGACTGAAAACGATCGGGCTGAGGTGATTGGTAGGTCTAGGTGCTGCGCCACCGAGCTCGATATAAAACAGTGGCTCGCCCCACTATCGATCATGGCCCGAAGCTGATGACTTCCCACTCGCACCGGCACCCTCAACGTCTGGGCGCTGTCCAAGCCATGAGACGATAACTCAGATAGACGCAAAAGGTTGAATGCGCCCGTAGCCCCCTCTTCCACAGAAGTTTCCTCATGCTGCAACGGGCTGGGGTAGGGATCCTCCTCGGCCTCTTCCTCCTCGTCCGCATCCAACAGAATGGCCAAGGTTTTTGGTGGGCACTTGTGCAAGGGTCCGTATTTACCGCCGCATCGGAAGCACAGACCCTTGGCTCGATACTCATCTTGTTGTGGACGAGTCAATCGGCGAGAATTTCGGGGATCGGTGTTGGTGGCTGCCCGGCCATGGGGCTGTTCGCTGGGCAGTGATGAGCGCTGGAACGTAGTCGTCGGCCTCGAGAACGGTGTGGAATGTGGCGTCGATCGCGTCGGAGCAGCAGTGCTCCTGCCCTCGCGAGCGAGGCGCCGGGCCGCTCGAATCGCGAACTGCACGTTTGTGAGCTCCGAGTCCGTCAGGCGGTCACGGATTGAAGACTGGAGGCCGCCCAAGAATGTACCGAGGTAGTGTTCGGGTGGTAACGACGGCAGTTGGGCGACGCGTTCCTCGAACAGTGAGATGTAGTCTTCGAGGGACCCCGTTTGGCGCGTTAAGTGCATGGCCTCGTATGCATTGATGGCGGAGCTATCACCAAAACGGCCGATCACCTCCTTCGAAAATTCATCCCACTCGATGGCAGCGTTCCGGCGAAGCAACCATTGGGCCCAGAACATGGCCTTCCCGGACATCGCGATGAGGGCGGTGGAAACCCGTTGGGCGGGTGGAGTGTTGTGGACGAGGAAATATTGCTCGGCCTGTGCCAGCCAAGCTATGGGGTCCGAACCGTCGAAGCCCGGAAGTTCCATTCGCGGCAGCACGATTGCAGTATTGTTCGACGGTGGTGGCGGCCCCCCTGAGCCCGAAGATTTTCCGGCAGCGATTGACTTGATTTGGGCAACGATCTCAGCGAGTGAGGCCTCGATGCCGCCCACGGATGATTGCAGCGAGTCCACGGCTAATTGGACGCCTCCCATACTGACCGAGAGGTCCTTCGTGGTCTTCTCCAGTTCTTCCAAGCGGCGGTTCTGAGCCGCCATGCGGGTTTCAACGGCGTCGGGGTTCACCATCGGATCCGGCAGGTCGGACCAAATTGATGGAGTTAAGAACACGAATCAATAAACGAACAAGAGCACACGAATACAGTCTCGGAAACCAGAGGTTTCCGCCACAGCTACTGCCGCCAATTAGTTGATTTTTGATAGATATCCAACCTTAACTCCCCACCATTACATATATAGTGTCAAACCCTACTACTAAAGCCCATGCATGCAAGCAAGGCCCACTACCAATATTAATACTAATATTAATAATAAATAACAAATACTTCTAATTATATGGAAATAAATAAATAATCTTCTTCTGCAACTTCAGCATGCACTCGCGATCTACTGCCCCTGCCTTCTCCTCGAATACACTTTGATTTCCGGAGCCGCCGTGCTATCAAAATACATAAGAGTATGATGTGGTCAATCGCTCACACATACCAAGAAAGATATCGTGATTTATATCTATTATACATTATAAAAGAATTCACAACTATGAGCTCATAAATTATTAAGTGCCAGAAACAAAAATATTTTATATTTTTCAAAAAATTATTTTATACTAGTATTATCTAAATAGTGTATTAAAACTCGACGAGTTATATCTTGTCAATGACATTAAACAGAAGCATAAATTAAAAATAGAAAAAATAATTTATAATTATCCATTCAAAATACAATATGTAATGAAAAGTTAAATGGGCAACCTAAATTATCAACAAATAAAACCCAGCCCATATACAACACGTTCAAAATCCATGCTCGCCTGAAGCTCGAATCGGCAGCTCCGGTAGCTCCGCCGCGGCGGCGACGACTCGGTAGATAAATCACCGTTTTCATTTTTTGTATGTTTTTGTGTTTTGTGATTATATGATCTGCGATTCGATTTGATTCGTGCGATTCGTTTTCGATTAGGAGAGATTGCTTCAGGTATTTCTGCATGTTTGTTTGGTTGCATGTGTGGATTTGATTGCGTTTCGTCTGTTGTTTATTTGTTTGCCCGTTTTTCATTGTTACTGTGTTGCTGTTGTTAGAAGTATGAATTTCACCAGTTTTTTTTTCATTTTTTAGCTGTTGCCTTTTGCCCTAAAGTTATGTTCCAAGGTTGCTATAGAGTTCGAGGGTTTTTTTGGACAGTAACATAGGTTGATTTGGAAATTATGACAAAAACTTTCGGACTTGTAAAAATAGGACACTAATTAAGTGTTGCATCCACAGGACATTTTTACGATGCTTAAAATATGACATTAATTAATTAGTGTCATATTTTACTCTAAAAAAAATTAATGTCCTATTTTTACAAGTTCGAAAGTTTTTGTCCTAATTTCCAAATCAACATAAGTTATTGTCCTAAAAAATCCTCTTACTCGTTGCTATATGCTGTTTTGTGCACGCATGTTTTTATACCTTAATTTTTTTAGCAAATCTAGCAATTGCTTCTTTATTCTTTCATTCTGTTTTGGTTGGAGGGTGCTAGCCTTAATTTTACTGTGTAATTGTTTTTTTCTCTTTAGATTTTCAGGTTCAAAGTTGACTTCATTTCATTTTCAAATGGTAGCTTGTCTAATGAGGTCTCATATAAGCGGCCTCTGGAGAATGCAGTGCAAGTGAATTTGAGATCAGAAGAAATTTGTGGTAGTAAGGCGGCTGGCCTATAAACGAGTCAATCTACTCGTGAGCTATTTGATGTTCGACTCGATAAAAGCTCAATCGGTAATTTAATGAACAACTCGTTTTTAGCTAAACAAGTCAAGCTTGAGCATGATGATACTCGGCCCCGTTAGCTCGTGAATAAGCTCGTTAATTGATTTATCTTTAAAACATAAGATTATTCATTAAATGTCTTACTATATTTTATATTGTAATTAGTAATATTTGGATTAAGTATTTAATTAACATCATTTATTTACAAGAAATAGTAAATATATTTGGAGTACATTTTTGTGGATAAAATAACTTATATATTTGAAAATTAATTTATGTATTTTAGAGGAGTCATTAATTAAGTTAATTCGCACCAAGGAGAAAAATAAATTGTTTTAATTCCAATAAACGATTTGTTAAAGTTGTAAAGCAAATAGCCAAACTTTGCACTTTGCATAATTTTAATAATATTATACGAGTGTGATTGAAAGTTTTCATATGAATATTACGTGAGTTTTAAATGATGGATTTTTAAGTCCATTTATATTTTAAGTTGGACTGGACCTAATTGATTGTTACTTTTAAAAGTATTTTGACTAAATTCTTTTTAGCCCATTACACGTATTATTACGCATATTTATACAACTATTAAAATTATATTTCTTCACCTTAGAGCATGTTGGATCTCCAACAGTACCTCCCCATCTCAAGGTTTTTGCTGACATCATCATATCATCATATTCTCCCAATCTTACCTTCACCTACAACAATACCTCTTCCAACTCAGGTTTTTGCTTACATCAGTTTCCACCCACTTTCAACCAACTCAATATTTATTCATATTTATTTAATTCTCATATGTATTCTTTATAATTTAATATAAATTAATTATTTAATACATATTTATAATAAAATTAGTAAATCCTACAATACAAAAACATAAATTAAATTTAAGAAATCAAAATATAACAAATTAACAACAATTAAAAGAAAATAAAATAAAAATATATACAAGCAAAGCATTATAATAATAAAGAATGAAAAAAGAAAAAAAAATAGAAGCATACAATAAATAAGAAAAGAATGAAAATTAGATTTAATGCAAACATAGGAAATAGAAACAAACGAAAGAAAGCAGAAAAAAATGGAATAAAAAGAAAGAAAAGAAAAGTAAAAGAATAGATCATGCCCATAGGGAAGGCGAGAGAGGGAGGTTTGGGGGAAGGAAGGAGAGAGAGGATGAGGGCAGCGCCCTTCGCAGGAGCATGAGGCGGTGGCGACTTCGCCGGCGGCGGGTGGCTGCATAGCAGAGGGTGAGAAGGAGGAGAGAGAAGGGTGTGAGGGAGGAGGGACCGATGCAAGAGAGAGAGAGAGAGCGAGAGATGTTTAATTTTTTTTTTTTTTTTCTCTTTTAAGAATTTTCAAAATTTGACTTTTAAGTTTGGTCTCTATCTATTTAATTTTGTTTGGGCTCTTGTTTAATAAGTGGGCTGCAATTTTTTTAAGATTGGGCTGATTTATTTTAACATCTTTATTTGTTGAGTTTGTCCATTTAATTTATTAATTGAACCAATGACTAGTTAATTTGGATTGTAAATTTGGTACCTTATTTTTTCAATAATTTGAATCCTCTTTTAATATTTTATTTTTTATCTCTTCGACCAGTAATTGTCAACCTAATAGTAGTAGTGTAGTACCATTCCCATTTTCATTTTGGATTTTTATTGCATTGATAATTAGTCATGATAATTTGTAAAGTATAAAATACTCTGATAATTTGTGCAAATCACATGATTTGCAGCCAATCGCAATTGTAATAATTTATTTATTAATGGTGCATTTTATAATTTTTTGGTACTGGGATTGAATATACTGGCCTTGACGTATGAACTAATTTCACACAATACCCACCGACTAATTATTTATTTTATTTATGTTGTTGGCATACAAATTATTTAAGATACATATAATGTGTGCATTCTAATAACTTTTCATATTTTAAAAAGTAATTGGCACCAAACTTTATGAATGCATGCAAATTCAATGTTGTGATTCGTAAGTTTGAAATTCTGGCCATTGCAATCCATGTGTAATCCATGTGTAGTTGAATAAAATTATTCAAGAATTTGTCTCAACCTCAAGTCTTCATTATCAGTCTCTATAAGTGATTGGTGCCGACATCTAAGGAGGACTTGACTCAAACGGAAAAAACGTACAAAAACCAAAAAACACATCAAAAGCAACACTCTCAACTCTTGTAATATTTGTGTATATAGCTTGCAGTTATTAGCGACTTCATTATCATAATACAATCACAATTAATTTGCAGCCATGGAGAAAAACCTTTCTTGCATTTTGCTGTATGCATTCCTAATCACCATAACCTTCCCAATGCTTTCTTCTGAATCCAAACAACCTTTGAGCCTTGCAACTGATCAAACTTCCCTTCTTTCACTCAAACATACATCTCTTTTACTTGCAACTAATTGGACCAACTCCACCTCCGTCTGCACCTGGATTGGCGTCACTTGCAGCTTCCGCCACCACAGAGTAGCTGCCTTGAATCTCTCCAACATGGCTCTCTCCGCCACCATTCCACCGCAGCTCGGACACCTCTCCTTCCTCGTCTCCCTCGACCTCTCCAACAACCATTTCTATGGAGATTTGCCACACCAACTCTCTCTCCTTCGCCGTTTGAAGTTTATATCTTTCCGACTCAACAACTTCACCGGAGACATCCCTCCGATGTTGGGTCAGTTACCAAAATTAGAGTACTTGAATTTACGCAACAACAGCTTCATAGGTTCCATCCCAAAATCTCTCTCAAACCTCACAAACCTACAATTTCTTTCCTTATCTTCCAATTCTCTAAGTGGAGAAATTCCAAAAGAGTTTGGGAGACTTCAAAGTCTACAAACACTGTCTGTTCAATCTAATCATCTCTCCGGTGCTATACCATCAGCCATATTCAACATATCGACCCTTGTATCTATGGCCTTCACATACAATGAATTGAGTGGAAGTCTTCCAACAGACATGTGCAGTAATCTTCCATTTCTTGCTGGTATTCGTCTTTCTGACAATCAACTGAGTGGCGCGATTCCCACAAATCTATCCCAATGTTCACGGCTTGAGGTGTTGAGCCTCTCTTACAACTCTTTTGGTGGGGAGATACCTTCAGAAATCGGCTACTTAACTTCTCTTCAGATTCTATATCTTGGTGGTAACAATTTGAATGGTATGGTTCAAGTTCTTATCACATGAATTTGTGTAAATAAGATTTTATTAGTTTCATGACACTTTTTTTTGCCAGGAATACTACCACATGAGATTGGCCATCTTCAGAGTCTGGTTGAGTTTGCTGCTGAATTCAATCAGATTGCGGGCTCAATTGATTTCAATATTTTCATGAATATGTCTTCTCTGCAAATCATATCTTTAGGGCGCAACAAATTCACGGGGAACCTTTCAAGGGATGTCGGGAATATTACTATGGTCACATATTTACACCTCTCGGAAAACCATTTTACAGGTACGACAGAGTAATTTTCATCTAAATTGGTCTGTTTAGCTACAATATGTGTTTTTGAAATCTGATGTTTTGCAGGGCTTATTCCCACTGAATTTGGCCAACTTTACCATTTGGAGACATTAGTACTAGAGTGGAACAGCTTGAGTGGTTCGATTCCACAGGAGCTCTTTAACATTTCAACTCTTCGAATTCTTTCACTTGTGGGCAATGCTCTGTCAGGGGTTCTTCCAACCCATTTATGCCATGCCTCTCCCTTTCTCGAACAACTTTATCTTGGCAGAAATTCTATCACCGGAGCAATACCCAACTCCATCTCTAACTGTTCTCAACTCACATATCTCTCACTTTCTACAAACAAATTCAGTGGTTATATACCTACTCATCTCGGCAACCTAAGACTTCTTCAAAGTCTTCAACTGTTCAGGAACAATCTTACCCAGGCACCATCTTCTTCCTTCATCACTTCATTGACAAATTGCTGGTCTCTAACTCATTTGTCAATTGATGATAATCCTCTAAATGGTGTCATTCCAGCTTCTATCGGGAACTTATCTTCCTCACTTCGAACATTCACTGCCGAGAACTGCAAATTCAGTGGCAGCATTCCTGTTGAAATAGGCAATTTAAGCAATTTGATTACATTGGCGTTGTCAGCAAATGAGTTATCTGGTAATATTCCACCAACTATAAGCCATTTGCATCAACTTCAAGGATTAAATCTGTCTCACAACATGTTGGGAGGCTCAATACCACATGCTATATGTGATCTATCCAGCCTCAATACTTTAGATATGAGCCAGAATCAATTTTCAGGCCCAATTCCTAAATGTCTGGGAAATATCTCTCCTTTAAGAAATCTTCATCTAGACTCCAACATGTTGAATTCAAGCATACCCTCAAGCTTATGGGGCCTAAAAGATTTGAACTCTCTAGACTTGTCCTCGAATTCATTGAAGGGGTTCTTACATCAAGAGATAAGTAACTTAGGAGCAGCGATCTATATAAATGTAGCAATGAATCAGTTGTCAGGGTCTATTCCTAACACTATTGTGATGTTGCAGAATTTGATTAATTTGTCTTTGGCAAATAATAGACTAGAAGGTTCTATTCCTGAGTCTATGGGAAAAATGATCAGTTTGGCAAATCTCGACTTGTCGTACAACAACCTCTCTGGTTCAATTCCAAAGTCTTTAGAAGCACTTCAACACCTCGACTACTTTAATGTCTCTTTCAATAGTTTAAGTGGAGAAATTCCTAATGGAGGTTCTTTTAGAAAATTCACTATGGATTCTTTTAAGGGTAATGAGGCATTGTGTGGAATCCCCAAGTTCCATGTCCAAATTTGCTCTTCAATTTCTAATCACAGATCAAAGAGAAAGAAGGTGGAACGGGCTTCATTTATTATTTTCGGGGTTGTGGCTTTCATCTCAGTTGCTTCTTTGGCCTTTATAATTGTCAAAAACAAAAGGAAAGATAAGACGACTAGCAGAGAAGTTGATGAGCTGAAATCCATTGTGCCGGAAAGAATCTCTTATTATGAACTGCTGCAAGCAACGGAAAGATTCAATGAAAGCAATTTACTTGGCACCGGAAGTTCTTGCTCTGTTTATAAGGGAATTCTTAACAATGGGAAGGATATCGCTGTCAAGGTGTTTAATATGCAGCTAGAAGGTATTTCAAGAATATTTGATGTCGAATGTGAGATACTCCGTAGCATTCGACACAGGAATCTGACAAGCGTCATAAGCAGTTGCTCCAATGAAGAGTTCAAGGCATTAGTACTTGAATATATGCCAAAGGGAAACCTTGAAAAATGGTTATATTCCCACAACTATTGCTTGAATATCATGGAAAGATTAAATATAATGATTGATGTTGCATCTGCTTTGGAGTATCTTCACCACGGTTATTCAATGCCCATTGTCCACAGCGACTTGAAGCCTAGTAATGTGCTGTTAGATGAAGACATGGTTGCCCATGTAAGCGACTTTGGGATAGCAAAGTTGTTATGCGATGGAGATAGCTCTGTGTTAACCAACACGCTAGCAACATTGGGTTACATCGCTCCAGGTGAAGTTTCTCTAAATATATTGATTGCACTTCACTTTTAACCATTTAATTGTGTCTTCCTTACTACATACATCATGATCATTTTTGTTATTCCAGAGTATGGTTTGGAAGGGCTAGTTTCAACAAGGTGTGATGTGTATAGCTACGGGGTGATGCTGATTGAAACTTTTACAAGAAAAAGGCCTGGTGATGATATGTTTGGCGAAAATATGAGCTTAAAGAGATGGGTAGAACTCTCATCACTTTCGGAGATCCCAGATGAAGTGATAGATGCCAACTTAGTCATGAATTTGGAGGAAGAAATGATTGACAAGAATATGCAGTGTGTATAATCCATATTTGAATTGGCTCTGAAATGCTCTGCAGACTCTCCCGGAGATAGAATCAACATGAAACAAGCACATGCAGAGTTGCAGAAAATCAAACATCGATTTTCCCAATGAGATTCAAGTAAGCTATTTTAAATTAATTTCTGTGATAATATTGTTCTATTACCATTTTATTGATGCTCAAGGTTTTTCTATCCCTCTTTCCTCCATATTTTGTGTTCTTGAGTTTACATATTTTATGCTAAAAGAAAAATCGGCCCCCGTCAAAATTCAGCCCCCCGAACTAAATTCCTGCCTCCGCCACTGGTTATACCTCTCTGTGGGCAATAGTTAGCGATGTTTAGTTGTTTATATTCTGGCCAACAGAACAATATTTGCATTGACCAAAAGCTCACACTTTAATTGAGAAGGTATGCTATATGTGGAATAATTGTGTCTCTGTTTCTTCCTATGCTTTATATCCAGTAGTATTCTATCTTTTCAAGACCTTATTTCTTGTGTTTTACTTTCTATTTATTCCAGAGATGCTGTGCAGCGGTGCAGGTTGGTTGGTTTTACTCATTTTACTCTATATATACTCATGCATCTTCATGAAGCATGGCTGCTAGAAGTCTCCAACTGTTGTGTCTCAGTTAAGCTGAATATAGTTATTAATGTCAAACATGTATATATATAGAAGTTCAAAACATAATACTAGAAAATGGGGAAGGGAACTTCAAATATTATCTTCTTGTTTTTATGGCCTTAGTTTGCTTAGATCATCTTCTTGTTGAAGCGCATAATGTTTCTGTATATTTCTTCATCATTGTTCTTGCCTAGCTGACTAAACGTGGTATTTTAGTATCAATTTGGAGTTTTCGATTGTTCGCGAGTTTTTCTTGTTTTTGTTTTGCAAGCTCACTATATTATTGAATGATTTTTTGTTTTTTTTGTTTTTTGCAATTCTGATTCCTATGATTAGCTGAGATGAAAAGTCTTAAGATAAGTGAGACGGAGGAAATACTACAATTGATATGACAATAAACAAATATTGACAAAATCATGAATTTGGATCCTTAAATGGAGACCGTTAATGACTCTCATTTTATTCCATACTCAATATCGTGGCTGAATAATATATATCGACATAAATTTATACTATATTTATTTGCATAGGACCATTTCCACCAAACCTTTTTAGAGGTCAAATCAAGGCATCTCAAAGGGTTTATTGTGTATATATAAGTTGAATTTGTGCATTGAAATAAGTCAATTTGTTAGCTTCATAAATTTAAGAAAACTTATAACTCTATCTATGTAGTAGCCCGCTCTTTTAATTATGATTAAAACTAGTAAATGCAATTTTTATAAATGAATCCAGTTTATGGTCCTGATTTTTTTTTTATCAGAAACGGAGTTATTATTTTAGCTTTATACTTTTATAACGTATGAGAAAAACGCGACGAGGATTATTGAGCCATTCAATAATTATTATTTCCAAGTTATAACTGACTTAGCAAAGTCATGTTATTTATTAATCGAGAAACAGAAACAGTTATATTTATTAGTGCTACTAGAAGTCGAGGAATTATTCCGACTGCAACATAGATTAAATCTACGGATTTAATTTAAGTCATATTATAGTTTTTCAATATTGGAAACAAGGAAGCAGATACTAAACGGATACAGAAATGCGATGATTGAAAATCGAAGTCAGTATTTATTTACAGTTCACAGATTACAGGCTAGTTCCCAGCTTGGGGAAAATCGTCTAGTATATTACAAAAGCAAAAGCTCTTCAATCAATTAAAGTTTAGATAAAGTTATTATTTCCATCTTTTGCTAACGATGTACACGTCTTTGCTCTCCACTCAATTATTCATTCAATAAGCACCAACGTTCCAAGAGAGAAAGTATTGCAAAGTTAGTGGAAAGAAAAGAAAAAGTGGCTGTCCATCAAAATTTTGCTCCCCACCTCTCCACTCCACCAACTTCTCCACCACACTCAAGTATAGCCACTAATTCACCTCCATTCTACACTAACTCCACGAGAAGAGCAGGAGAACTTCACTCATCTTCTGCAAGCATTCAAGAAAATCCTCATCTGTCCATCGTTCCATCAAAGGCAAGAAAGCAAACTTGAAAATCAACCAAAGATAAAAACCCAGCAAGTGTAGATCTTTCTAAAGGTATCATCTTTGAACATCTATGCCTATTCCATTTTACATATGACTTACACACCTCTCATTTAATCAGCAAACCAATTACAGTTTCACCTATCATTGCTATGCAGTAGATACATGAATATGCTAGACACATATGTAAGCACACAATCCATCATCTGCATTCATTTAACACCACAGCAGCCAACCAACATCAATTACAAGGTATATACTAAGCTCAACTTATTCGATCCATTTCGCATCATCCATCAAGCATGATCAGTTTCGAATTACAGAGGGATTTAGTAAATCACATATGCATAATCATGTTCCACCAATATATCAGACAGTCCACGTTATGTATAGAAAGACTTGTGCTTTTCATCCTACTGCACTCTAGAACAACAAAAGCTTGAGAACCTCTGCCTTTAACAAAATAGAAACTAGAACAGAAGGATTTAGGACTTAGCTTTAAGATATAGTGCCGGCTGCTTGTTCGGACGAGCCCAAAGCAACGACGAACCCCTGCTGCCGTGATGGAGTTCGAAAACGAAGACGACAAACTCTCGTTGTCTCCTCTGTTTCAGAGTATAACAGCAACAGCGGCAGATGAGACCGGTGGCCGACGGCGTCTGACTCATCGGAAAAGGAGTGGCCGACTGCCCTGCCTTGAATCGAGAAGATGGACGGCGATTGTAAATCGCTGGATTTACATAACGCAGCGGCGCCAGGACCAGAGAGAAGGAGAAAAGGACGGACGAAGCTCGGCCGCTCGCTGGCCTTCCCGTTGCGACGATAACGATTTTCCTCTCTCAAGGAAGACAGGGCTCGACTCCCTGCCCACCTTGACGTTTGAATCAAGACCTGAACGGCTCGGTGGAGAGGCGAGTACGACCATCGCCGGCTGATTCGCCGGATTCCAGACAAGGGCGCGACAGCAGCGGCGACTCACCAGATGAAACTAGGGCTCGCTTGTTTTCTGCGTGAGGAAGGAAGAAGGAAGAGAGAGCGCCGGTGTCGAACACGTCGGCAGCTAATGCCGGTGGTAGCAGACGGCGGCTGGATGGCCGGAGAAGAAGACGTCGAGCGAATTCAGAAGGGCCGATCGGCCGGTTTTGATTTGAGAAAGAACAGAGCGTCTTCCACTTGAGAAAGAGGGAGAATATCGGCTCCTTGAGAGAGAAGAGAGAGAGGACCGATAGTTTGAGAGAGAGAGAGAGAGTTGGGCTTGATGCTATTTTAATTAAGTTTGGGCTTTTCTATTTGGGCCTCACCTTTTAATTGTTGTGGGCCAAAGACTTTTAAGTTCGGGCTTGATTTTAATTGCTTGGGCTTTCACAGTTAAATTCGAATTGGGCCAGTCTTTTATTTAATTGGCCCTTCTCATTAATTCTATTGGGCTCGATTTAATTAAGGAGTTGGGCTGATGCATATTTTATGATGGGCTATTATTCTAGTCCCATTTATATTTCGTTGGGCCAGTTTAATTCATCATTTGGGCCGATTAAATTGCCTTTCTGGGCTAAGATTAATTCTTTTCAGTCCACATTAATTATTAATTGGACCCCTATTTTAATTATTTTGGGTCGAAGACTTTTTAAGTTGGGCTTTAATTCTTTTAAAGCTTGAGCTGAAGTTACTCCTTTGAGCTAAGCCTAGCAGTATCAATTTTTGATGGAGCCCAATTATTTATCAGTGGGTGAGCCGATTCGTATTCAGTAAATGAGCCGCCCAGTTTATTTAATTAATGTTTTTGGACTTCCGACTTTAAAGCAAGCCATTATTGTTTATTTCATTTAAGCCACTGGTTTATTTAATTAATTGGCTACTCTCTTTTGAGCCTATTAATTATTTGAGGTTTAGTAATTATGTTTCTATCGAAAAGCCCGATAGTTTCCACGAGCTCACATCTTGAGAAAAGCCTAGTTAATTCTTTTATTTCGAACGAGTACAAAGGCAAGATTTATTTCACGACTAGAATATTCCGATAAGGAAGAAAGAATCACAGCTTTATTCGACCGCGTTATATGAGAATTAATTAAATCTATTAACGAGGATTAATAGTAGAATTCCCGATTATCGCTCAGAGTATTAGTTCATGCATACCAGATTCATGCATAGTTAAATTACGCTTTCTCATTAATTAAGAATTTCCCTCGAGGCAATGTCTTATTTTATATTCTCGTGATTAAGGTCAAGCGCGAGAGTAAGAACTACACAAGGAGTTAGAGTACCTTAGCAAAACTTTGCTATCAGGTGGGCAATTTCTTACGCGTAAATAAAATGCTATGCATGTGTTATACTTTAAAATGCAAATTGGATCTTCAAGTGTGGTATGCTTTATTATGCTTTACGCTAAATGCTTTACGCTTGATTACGCTTGAATGCTTTACGCTGATAAGTTCATGCCTGTGATTGATGCTTGCGTCTGTTGGGGGAGGCCTCCCTCAACAGTACGATGCCGTGTCCGCTGAGGAGAGCCTTCCTCACGGCGCGATGCCCGTGTCCGCTGAGAGAGGCCTCTCTCGCGGCGCGATGCCAGTATGCCAGTGTTACAGCGTCTATTGGGGGAGGCCTCCCTCAATAGTACGATGCCGTGACCGCTGAGGGAGGCTTCCCCTCACGGCGCGATGCCCGTGTTCGTTGGGGAAGGCCTTCTCCACGACACGATGTTTGTTAATGAAGATTGATGATGAAGAATGCCCTTATGCTATTTATGAATTTGGAAATGTTTAATGAGCAAAGGATATGAAAGAAACTCATGCCTCTTATGCGATATTGTGAAATTGTTAATGATGTTATGTTATATGCTTGGCAACTGCCCACTAAGTACTCTTGTACTTAGCCCTTCGATGTTTATGTTTGTGCAGGTTGAGCTGTGATGGGCGATGAAGTGTTGTTGCTGAGTGGAGTTTTTGTCGAACTTAAAGTAGGCTCAGAAAGGATACATGTCTTCATACATGTATCTCAGTTATGCATTCCGCTGTAAACACTGATTATTTAAGTTACACCTTCCGTTGCAAACTCTGATAATGTTTTAGCCAAGCCCTAACGATGCCTTTTTTTTTCTTTTTAAGGAAAATTTCACGCGTATCCAAGCTCTTTGAGTATTCTTTTATGCTCCCCTTTCTAAACCCGCTTCGTAATTTTCCTTCCCCAGTCATGGTTTTCCCGGATTAATTATCCTTAATTAAGGCCGGTCGTGACAATCTAGGAGTATAAATTTTAAGCCCATCTAACACGTGCCTATTGAATAATCTTATAAATTGAAAATTAAATCAAACTTGAATTCTTTTAATGTATCGAACTCGAATACTCTAATATGAAATTTAATATAATCCTACTTACACAATTACACGCAATTCCATTGGATCCCTAATTCCATTGAAGCTCCGTTATCATGCATGCCATTCAATCACATCAGAAAATATTAAGACTAAGTTTATTAAAGATCGATTGCTATTGGTTATCACTAACAGACAAAAAGAAATAAAGAAAAAAAAAAGATAAATGACAAAAAATGAGTAACCAAGAAAGGAAAAGTGGTAGACCAACTTATGTCAAAAGTATTAGTGCATTACTTACTCCATCTCATATGAGTGTATATGATTGTTAATGACACGAGTTTTAATAAATATTAGGTAGGTATATTGGAAGTGGAGAAAATAATCCACTTTATTGTAAAATAGAGATAAGAAATGATCGTTGATGATGGAGTAGTGTCTAAAAATGATAAATGCATATTCTTGTAGGATGCTCGAATATAGAGAGAAGCATATAATCTCATGGGACGAAGAGATTACAAGACACCCCTAAAAAAAATATTGTAACACATTTCATATTTTTATCGAATGAATAAATTTATTTTGACCAAACTTTTCTGTTAAAGTGGATATTAACAAAAATATAAAGTATTATACCCACCCCGAAAAAAATTACTATGACACATGCCATCTTGTTATTGAGTTGAATTATAAATTGTGCACATAAAAGAAAGAGAAATGATATTTTATTGAATTAAGATGAAGTATGAAATTTAACTTGAATTAAGATGAAAAGTTTAAAGTGTTAAAAATTTAATTGAATAAGTTAATCAGAGTTGAAATTATTGTCATCAAAAGTTAATTTGGGAAGGAATTTCAAAAGTGGCATTAGTACTACCCCTATAAATTTACTTTTACGCCACTTACACCTATTTTAAAAACTTTCTTAAAATCAGTGCGGAACCCCAAATAACTATTTTTCGTGGACGGATGGAGTATAATAATAATAATAATAATAATAATAATAATAATAATAATAATAATAATAATAATAATAATAATAATAATAATAATATTGGAGAGATGACCAGAACCCAAATAGAAGTAGTGGATCCTTGAGAGACAGCCCTAGATTATTAAGTGTTAGAAACAAAAATAAAAATATTTTATACTTGTAATACCTCGATTTTGCCTCAACAAGATTTTTAGAGGAGTCATCAATTAAGTTGATTCGCACCCGGAGAAAAATTGTTTTAATTCCAATAAATGATTTGTTAACGTTTTAAAGCAAATAACCAAACTTGATACCTTGCATAATTTCAATAATATTATATGAGTGTGATTTAAAGTTTTCATATGAATATCACGTGAGTTTCAAATGATGGAAATTCAAGTCCATTTATTTTTGAAGTTGGGCTGGACCTAATTGATTGCTACTTTTAAAAGTATTTTGGCTAAATTCTTTTAAGCCCATTACATGTATTATTACGCATATTTATACAACTACTTTCAATCACTACATTCTATATTCTTCACGATTCTAAAGAATTCATCTCTAAGTTCTCTAGCAGAAATCTTCAACTTTCTTCTCCCTTTTCACAGAAGACTTCTTCTTCTGTACAGAAAATTCTCATCTCTTGTGTATATAATATACAAGAGCACACCATACTGCACATATGTCACGACCGGTCTTAACTAAGGATAGGTAAGCCGGGAAATCGTGACTAGGGAAGGGAAATTAGGAGAGGGGACAGAAAAGGGGTGATAAATAATAATAAAGGAATTGAACTAAGATTGAGACATCATATGAAAAAAAAAAAACACACATAAATAGATAAGAGCGAGTAATCGGTCAAGAGTATCCGATTTAAGTGTTTATACAATAACTTGATTTGACAATCCAACATAATAGGATAATATGCATCATAACTGAGTGTTCGCAGCGGAAATAGAACGTGATACATGTATGAAGACATGTATCGCCAAGAGTTTATTTAGTAAATATGACAAAGCTCCGCACGACACCCCATCATCACTCATCACTGCTCAACCTGCACATTTAGAAATACATGCAGGGCTGAGTACAAAGTACTCAGTAGACATATGCCGAAAATCATATACATACATAATAAATGTAAATTGTCATGCCATTTCAATAGTATAACCAAGGGTTTTTACTTAAAAAGGCCCTAAGCATACTAAATTCATTTGTGATTCTAAAGTTCATCTGATCAGACTAAGTTCTTTTGTAATCTATCATATCTGAATCTGTATGCCGGAGAGGTGGCCACCTCTCACGGTCACTTGACCGGCCAACCCGCTAGATGACTCACGGTCACTGGTGTACACTAGCCAAGGCAGGATAGCTATCAACTGCTCAAGACCCGAATTCGATTACATGATAACTGGCAAAGCCATATCAGATAGATATCATACTGAAATTAAAACATTTTATGGCAAGACAATACTTGAAATAACTTCAACTCAAAGATTTTGTCATGAAATAACTTGCTTGAATGTAACATTTTAAGCTCATTTGATATATACGAAAGTAATGCCTACCTGATTGCAGTGTTTTGCTACTTAAGACAATGATTCTCTTTCCTTAGCGCGATAGGTTACTCAGGCGCTTTTGTTTATTTGAACCTTTGATAACACGAAACATGTGTTCGAGTGAATAATAGAAAAGATAACAACAAATGCAGTGAATCACTATTCACTCATTTCTCTAACTACCCATATTTCCTTAAACGACTGTATCTAACTCATATACAATCGTTCTTCTTTTATCGAAATACTTCATGTACCTTTGAGGATGTAGGAAAGCCCATTTTATATTATTCCTTTATTTATCCATTATAAATAAAGAATAATTTATAAAAAATTTTCCTTTTCCCCATTTAATAATGCCAATCAATATATATATATTGCTACTATTAAAAGAACTAATAAGTCATTAATAAATTCTAAATATTAATTCCTGATGAAAATTTCATTGTGAGATTTTAGGAACATTTGTAAAAATATTTTAAAATAATAAAAGGAGTTAACTATAAAAGAAATTTTCGAGAAGATCTAATAATTTTAATATTTTAACCATTTAATTAATAAATCTTTAATATTTCATTTATCAACTATTCCATCTAATATAATTTTACCAACAAGTTCTCATGAAATCTTTCTCAGAATATTTATATATCTCAATAGCTCATTTATAAACTAAAAGTGATATTTTATCAACAATAAAACTTTAAAATCCTTAATAAGAATTATTTAGAAACATTTCAATCTCAACAAAACTGTATAGATTCAACTTCAACTAATAAACTGCTTTTACTCCGAACTCGTATGGAGTCGAATTTTATATCAATAGAAACCTCTTTGAGTCTAGTTTAATTGAAAAAAAAGTATGTTGAAAAACTCCAAGTAGTTTAAGAGATATAGCGATTTTCTCATCGCCTACCAGATTCGGCAGTTTCTGCCAACTGAAAGTCCAGATTTTTGAAAATTAGCAAACGTTACCTGAATGAGCTCAAATTTTATATGTAGATAGCTAACACATATATCTTCATAGAATAAAAATTTGAGAGCTAAATATCAACATATGGTTACTGAAATAATTAACTTAATCATCTGCCTCACGACAGTTTTAGCAGATACGGGCAGTAGACTTCTCGAATTTTAAAAGGGTAGTAAACGAAGTTCAAATGATATGAAACTTTGTACGAATATTTACCACACTCCCATCTATACCCCAGAAATTTCTCATAATATAATAGAAACGGGAATGCATCGAAATAAGGGCGTCAACTTACCCTTGTCCAAGTGAGCACTAATGGAAGTTGTTCGCCGGGGTTTTTTTCTGGTCGTCGTTCCGCGATGGGGTTTAGCCGCGAAGGTCTACGACTTAGTTTTCCTCGTGCGAGATAGATCAGGCTACACAACGGTGGTTTCTCGATCCTTTTTCGTCGTAAGGATAGTGAGAAACGAAGGCCGTAAGTTGGCCGGTGGGTAAGTCGGGAATTCGACGTTGGCCTCCGAAGGATATTGTGGCCTTTGGTCGGGAAAATATAGAGAAGGTTTCGGCCTTTCGATTGTTGGGTTTGGTAGCCTAAAGATGGAGGAACGAGTACACGTTCTCGGTTCAGAGCCTAGTGGCCGGTCGACGAAGAAATGGCCCGGCGAAGGGAGCTCACTTGAGCTCTTGCAAGTAAAAAAAAAAACAAATCTCAAACTCTCTCTTGCTCGCTGCACTTCTTCCTTCTGCAGAACTCTCCTCAATTTATAGAGGAGTTTCTGCAGACAACAGAATCAAAATGGTGGAAATTTTGGTACCTGGAGTTGCAACTTTTGAAGATTTGATCGTTGAAATTTACATCCTTTGACAATTGTGATCTTACCGTGAAATTTCTTTCTCGGCGTGCTGAAGCTTTTGAAAATTGTGGATATTGGCGTGATTTTCTTCTCCTACAGGAGACTTTGGGGTGTGATGGAGTTCAGATATACTACAGGAAGAAATCTGCAATCTTTACAATCTCCTTCTGCAGTAATGGTGTATTGGAGGGGAAGGTGAATAGTATAGGGAATAGTGTAGGGAATAGTGTAGGAAATAGTGTAGGAATTGATGTGTTGGATGAAAAATCGAGACATACGTGTAGTGCCGTGATCTAGTTTCTCCTAGTTCCTGTAATAATTTTCCAATTCTCGTTTAATAAATACTCGTCGTATTTATATAAATTAAATCCTCAATCTTGAGATTTAATACGTGAAAGTCGGAATTAATTCGCGACTTAATACCTTAACTCATATAATGCGAAATAATAAAATTATTATGCATATGATCTCAAGTTATAATTCTAGCAATTTGATTTAAATAACACGATTTATAAAATCGGTTATAAATCTAAATTTTCTAATAATATTGATTAAATCAATAAACTGGTAAAACAAAGTCTCAAACGTATAGTTAAACCAATAAATTTAATTATTGGTTTCATTCATGACTGAATATTAAATCGCAGCTCTGTATCTCTTATACAGACTTTTGCTGAAATAATATTATCTGAACAAAATAATCACCATAAATAATTAAAAGAATTTTATAACTAATGCACATATTTAATCTAATATGTATTTAAAAGAGCGGGGCATCACATACTACCCCCCTTAAAATAAATTTCGTCCCGAAATTTGCATACCTTCGTTAAACAACTCTGGATATTTTTCTTTCATCTTGTCTTCGAGCTCCCACGTAGCTTCTTCTTGTCCATGGTGCCTCCAAAGAACTTTCACTGAGGTGATTGATTTATTTCGGAGTTGTTGCACCTTTTTATCTAAAATCGCTTCGGGTCTTTCTTCATAGCTCAGGTCTGGATTAAGGATCATCTCATTTTGGTGTATCACGTGCTTTGGATCGAAAACGTACTTCCTAAGTTGTGATACGTGGAAAACATTATGGACATTTCCTAGACTTGGCGGTAATGCCAGCCTGTAAGCCACTGGGCCTATTCTTTCTAGGATCTCATAGGGTCCTATAAATCGGGGTCTAAGTTTCCCTTTAACTCCGAACCTAATGATCCCTTTTGATGGAGAAACTTTCAGAAAGACTTTTTCTCCATTCTCAAATTGTAAGTCAGTTCGGCGTTTATCAGCATATGACTTTTGTCTATCCTGGGCCTCCTTAATCCTCTGTCGGATTTGGCGAACGATTTCAATCATTTCACCTATTGTGTCTGGCCCTAGGATTTTTCTCTCGCCCACTTCATCCCAATAAAGTGGCGATCTACACTTTCTCCCATACAGTGCTTCGTAGGGTGCCATAGCGATAGTCGCTTGGTGACTATTATTATATGCAAACTCGATGAGTGGCAAAATGTGCTCCCAGTTTTCACCCTGGTCTAGCACTACTGTCCTCAGCATATCCTCCAATGTTTGAATCGTTCTTTCAGACTGACCATCTGTCTGTGGGTGAAAAGCTGTACTAAAATTCAATCTTGTGCCCAGTTCTTTTTGTAAACTGATCCAGAATCTGGATGTGAACTTGGAATCTCTGTCCGATGTAATTGACTTTGGCACTCCGTGCAAACGCACAATTTCTCTAACATAAAGTTGAGCTAACTTGTCGGATCCATGGGTGATTGGGATTGGTATAAAGTGCGCACACTTCGTAAGTCTGTCCACAATGACCCATATAGCCGTGTTACCTCGCTTGGATCTTGGCAATCCTGTGACGAAGTCCATTGCTATATCATCCCATTTCCATTCTGGTATCTCCAAGGGTTGTAGTTCCCCGTAAGGCCTTTGGTGTAAGGCTTTCACTTGCTGGCAAGCAAGACATCGTTCAACAAACGAGGCTACATCTCGTTTCATTCCTTCCCACCAGAAATTCTCTTTTAGATCTTGATACATCTTAGTACTTCCCGGGTGGGCAGTATAAGGGGTATCATGGGCTTCGCTCAAGATTTTATTCTTAAGTTCTTCATCTTGAGGAATGCATATCCTTCCTTCAAAGAGTATGGCATTGTCTGGTGCTTCTTGGAAATCTTTGAGATCTCCTAATCTTATCTTTTCCCGTAATTTTTCCATCTTCTCATCCTTTCTTTGTGCTTCTAGCACCATTTTTCTTAAACTAGGTATTGTCTCAACAACGCCTGCTATAGTTCCAGGTGGTTTAATCACTTCTATCTTCATCTTGTCAAATTCTTTTATAAGCTCAACTTCTCTCGTGAGAAGATGTCCTAATTTTGACGAGACTTTTCGGCTTAATGCGTCGGCTACTACATTAGCCTTGCCTGGGTGGTAGTTAATACCACAGTCATAGTCCTTTACTAATTCGAGCCATCTCCTTTGTCTCATGTTTAGATCTTTTTGCTCGAAAAAGTACTTCAGACTTTTGTGATCAGTAAAAATCTCACACCTAACTCCATATAGGTGATGTCTCCAGATTTTTAATGCATGTACTACTGCAGCTAGTTCCAGATCATGAGTCGGATAATTCAACTCATGAGGTCTAAGTTGTCGTGATGCATATGCTATTACCTTGCCATCTTGCATCAACACGCAACCTAGTCCATTTTTGGACGCATCCGTGTAGATTACATATTCTTTGTCTGGTTCGGGGACTGCTAAAACCGGCGCAGTAGTTAGCATCTTCTTGAGTTTTTGGAAACTCTCCTCACACTCGTCCGTCCAAGTATACTTGATCCCCTTCTTGAGCAGTTGCGTCATTGGCCTTGCTATTTTCGAAAATCCTTCAATAAACCTTCGATAATAGCCAGCCAATCCTAAGAAACTCCTGATCTCGTTTGGATTTGTTGGCGACTTCCATTCTTGTACTGCTTCCACTTTAGCAGGATCTACCTTGATTCCTTCTGATGATACGATGTGTCCTAGAAATGTGACTTCTCTCAGCCAAAACTCGCATTTGCTGAATTTGGCGTAGAGTCGTTCATTCCTTAGCGTTTGTAGAGTGGTCCTCAAATGCTCTTTATGTTCTTCTTCATTTTTGGAGTAGATGAGGACGTCATCTATGAACACTAAGACGAACTTGTCCAAGTAGGGGTGAAAAACCCTATTCATGAGATCCATGAATACAGCTGGTGCATTTGTTAGCCCGAATGGCATAACTACGAACTCGTAGTGGCCATACCTTGTTCGAAAAGCTGTTTTGGGTATATCTTCTTGTCTGACCTTCAGTTGATGATAGCCAGATCTCAAGTCGATTTTTGAAAATACACTCGCACCCCTAAGTTGGTCAAACAAATCCTCTATCCTTGGCAAAGGATATTTGTTCTTGAGTGTTAGCTTGTTCAGCTCTCTATAGTCAATGCACATTCTCAAGGTGCCATCTTTCTTTTTGACAAACAAAACTGGTGCTCCCCATGGGGATACACTAGGTCTGATGAAACCTAGGTCCAGTAGTTCCTGCAATTGAATTTTTAGTTCCTCCAATTCTTTTGGAGCCATCCTATACGGTGCCTTTGATACTGGCGCCGCTCCCGGTTCTAAGTCTATGGTAAATTCCACTTGCCTATTAGGTGGCAATCCTGGCAAGTCTTCTGGAAACACATCACGGAATTCTCGTACGATATCCACATCTTCAATTGCTCTTTTTGTCTCAGCTTTCCTGTTTAGGTACACGAGGAATGCCTGAGAGTCCTTCTTATTCATCATCTTTCTTGCTTGTAGGGTGGATATAATTGGTATTCTCCTACCCATTCTTGTCCCGTGAAATTCCCAAGCATTTTTTTCTGGAAATTTGAAAGAGATTTTCCGCTCCTTGCATAAGATTGTAGCGTAGTTTTCAGCTAGCCAATCCATTCCTAGGATTATATCAACGTCCGACATCGGTATAACATATACGTTGTTTGCTATGACCTCTAGTGATCCTATGTTCAATTCTAAGTTCGAGCAAACATGCGTTACTGTCATTGTTCCTCCTATTGGTGAAGAGATACTCATGTCCTGATTAGATCTTTCTATTTTGAGTCCTAGGGTGTCCACACATGCACTTGCAATGAAAGAATGTGAAGCACCCGTATCAAACAGAAGTACAACAGGTGTGTTGAGTAGCATGCCCATACCTGCCAGGTTTCCCTGGTTTTTCTCGGGCTGGTTCTGTTTGATAGCATAGGCTCTTGCGTGATACGGTTGCATCTTTTGTTGCTGCTGACGTGGCTGTGGTTGTGGCAGCTGTGGTTGATGTGATTGTTGAGGCTGCGGCAATTGCAGATGACGTGGCTGGGGTAGCGCTTGGATAGCTCTCAGATGTGGGGCTTGGAATGGTGGGTTTGGCCTTAAGCTCATCCCGTGTTGCTTATTTGGGCAACGATTTGCATAATGCCCCTTCTGGTTACAGATGTAACAACTATCACTGCCAGCCTTGCAGATTCCACCATGGTTTTTGTTGCACTTTGGGCAGGGTGAAGTTTTCTGTTGGTTGTTCCCCGCCTGATTAGGAGCAACTTGCCTTCCAAAGCCCTGTTGCTGGGGTGGTTGTCCCTGCCATGGTTTCTTCTCAGTTTGGCCATTGTAATTGCCTTCCCATTTTCGTTTCCCTTTGTAGTTCTGGGATTGGGCTTGTGGGGGTGGTGGCATAGGTGTTGCCACTGGTCTTTCCCATGGCATTGCTGCCTCAATGTCTAGAGCTCTACTGAGGGATTCAGTATACGACAACCCTCCATGACTAGCCAAAGCCATCCTGATTTCATGCCTCAGACCGGCACAAAATTTTTCAGCCATTTTCTCGTCTGTATCAACTAGTTCTGGGGCATATCTGGACATGTCGCAAAACATCCTATCATACTGTGTAACCGTCATCCTCCCCTGTTTCAGGTTATAGAATTCCATCTCTTTCTTCTTTCGGTAACTTTTGGGTATATATTTATCATATATCCCAATCTTGAACTGCTCCCAGGTGAGGTTTTCTAGTTGATCAGCTGTCATTGTCTTCATTCTGGCTTCCCACCAGAAGTCAGCCGATCCCGTCAGTTGGAAAGATACACAGGTTAAACGTTCCTGGTCGGTGCAGCGCAGAAAGTTGAAGATGCGTTCGATTGCACGCACCCAAGTTTCAGCCTCAGCTGGATCTCCTGTACCGCTGAATACAGGTGGGTTTTGACGTAAAAACAATTCCTCTATTCTACGTTCTGGCCGTATTGGTTGTGGAGCTATTTCTGGTTCTGGCCCTGGTTCTGGACCTCTTTCATCATTTTGTGGGATTCTTCTCCCACCTCTTGGACGTCCTCTCTTTGGTGGCATTCTGATAAGTCAATATAATATGTTTATTAGTACATGGTAGATGTATTCTAACACTCGTTCATTGCTTCTTCAATTCCTTGTACTAGCTATATCGTATGCAAAACTTTTAAATCAACGAAATATAATAAGTACTTAACACACGAATTTACTGAAGGCGTGAATTTATATATAAGTACTTAAAGATTCTGCCTCCTAGAGGCCTCTTCGAATAATATGGAGTTATAGAACGGTCCATAGGTAGTTACCGTTCCTGTAGTAACAACTTCCTAGATAGATGAATATTACAACCCACGAGTTCGAGATACATCATACAAGCAAATACAACTGCCCTAGACTATCGATCCATGGGAGCTAGCAGACTTGCTCTTCTCCGGATCCTCTTCTGGGTCTTCCTCCGGATCCTCTTCTGGGTCTTCCTCCGGATCCTCTTCGGAGTCGATATCCAGGTAGTAGTCCTCTGTTTCCTCACCCTCTGCCCCGAGCTGAACACGACCACCGAGAAGTCGGATTTTCACCACATCCTTGCAGGGCGTTCCTGCATCGGAGGTCGTAGTACCCTTCTTAAGGGAAAGAGGCTGAGCAGGTAGTGGCTTCCAACTCATCTTGCCTGGAGTTTTCTTCCTACTTCCCCCAGTGTCATCATGGGCTGGAGTTTTCCCTTTTTCAGCAGTCTTGAGTGCCTGGCGCAAGATCTCACCTTCATCGTTGTCAGTGCCTGCCAGGGCTTTGCCCTTATCAATAAGTTCGCGTGCTTGACGCAAGACTTCTTCTAATTGTTTCATGGCCGCACTGTAAATGGGGTCCTTTTCCCCTGGTGGAGGTGGCTGTATCGGGGGTGTACCGACTGGTGATTGGGGTGGTGGCGTCTCTTTCCTTTGGGTTTTTGGACGTGATGTCCCGGCCTCGAAGTCGTTTCGGCATCGACTACCGAGAACAGACAGTTGTGGGGAAACACTCTGCACTGGGATGGGTGGATCTGCTGTTATAGGAGCCTGAGTAGGCATAAGTGGGGTCCTTTCTTCCGGACGAACTCCAACAGGAGCAAGGTCTCCTGGCCTCATATATGGTCCCCTGAATGCTCTGCCAAAGGCATCATAGGTGTAGTGAATTGCTGCGATGAACCGTGGAAAATCGCCTTCTGGATCAAACGACTCTTCTGCAGTGTGTACGTAGTCACCTGCGAGCTCTGTAGCCCATCCCTGCCAGTCTGGTGGAAGTAATAAGATCAAGCGCATGATCCCGTCATAACCAGTGGCTCCATGGGGATGTGCAGCTTTCCACAGTCGATAATAATGGGCGAGGAACTCTCCTAGGTCATCTCTCCAACAACGTGTGTAGGTTCGGTATTCCCTGAGGATACTTTCAGGACTTGGTCGCCTCGTCATTTGCTTTCTAGCGGTGCGTCGTGTTCTTGCCATCTTTGAAAGAATGACGTTCTATAATTAAACTCATAATAAGTTATTATAGCAGTAGGTTTCTAATTACTCTCATGTATTAACAACACAAGTCGTGATCATATCATAAGTAATATTGGTCTTAATCTCTGACTTATGCATAATTAATAATTCTCAAGTCCTAGATCGTGCAGTCATAATCCCAATACTTACATATGTATTGAAATTTTAAGGGTTGAAAGAGATTCAACTCATTGCACAAATAGTAAATCATTCAATGCACTTTTGTCACTACGAGCTATATAATAAATAATTTTATTGGGTAAGGCAATAGTTGATATGTTTGAATAATTCGAACTATGCCCGTATCATCATGAGTGACACGCTCCGTCATGTCTCTATCTTTATACATCCTCGAGTGACGCCTGATTTTCTTTCTTCTATTGTGTTTTTCATTTCAACTGTAATGAATGATAACTAAACTCATGTATATGTTTTGCTAGCTTCTATGTTCTTTGTAAGAGTGATCAAACATTTCTAACGCATCTAAGTTCATCAAGGAATCTACTCAATCATATAGCATGAGATTTAAGCACTTGTACAAACATTTGAAAATACAACTTTCTCAACATTTAATAAATATTTACCTCTGTTTCTCTGTTGAGCAGGATGTTGTGATGAGGTGCTGAGCTTTTGTCAACTGACCTTTCTAACACTAGTATTCAGTAAAGAATAAATTTTGGGATAACTCTTGGGTTCAGAGCAAACGAACTGCTCTGATACCATTCTGTCACGACCGGTCTTAACAAAGGATAGGTAAGCCGGGAAATCGTGACTAGGGAAGGGAAATTAGGAGAGGGGACAGAAAAGGGGTGATAAATAATAATAAAGGAATTGAACTAAGATTGAGACATCATATGAAAAAAAAAACACACATAAATAGATAAGAGCGAGTAATCGGTCAAGAGTATCCGATTTAAGTGTTTATACAATAACTTGATTTGACAATCCAACATAATAGGATAATATGCATCATAACTGAGTGTTCGCAGCGGAAATAGAACGTGATACATGTATGAAGACATGTATCGCCAAGAGTTTATTTAGTAAATATGACAAAGCTCCGCACGACACCCCATCATCACTCATCACTGCTCAACCTGCACATTTAGAAATACATGCAGGGCTGAGTACAAAGTACTCAGTAGACATATGCCGAAAATCATATACATACATAATAAATGTAAATTGTCATGCCATTTCAATAGTATAACCAAGGGTTTTTACTTAAAAAGGCCCTAAGCATACTAAATTCATTTGTGATTCTAAAGTTCATCTGATCAGACTAAGTTCTTTTGTAATCTATCATATCTGAATCTGTATGCCGGAGAGGTGGCCACCTCTCACGGTCACTTGACCGGCCAACCCGCTAGATGACTCACGGTCACTGGTGTACACTAGCCAAGGCAGGATAGCTATCAACTGCTCAAGACCCGAATTCGATTACATGATAACTGGCAAAGCCATATCAGATAGATATCATACTGAAATTAAAACATTTTATGGCAAGACAATACTTGAAATAACTTCAACTCAAAGATTTTGTCATGAAATAACTTGCTTGAATGTAACATTTTAAGCTCATTTGATATATACGAAAGTAATGCCTACCTGATTGCAGTGTTTTGCTACTTAAGACAATGATTCTCTTTCCTTAGCGCGATAGGTTACTCAGGCGCTTTTGTTTATTTGAACCTTTGATAACACGAAACATGTGTTCGAGTGAATAATAGAAAAGATAACAACAAATGCAGTGAATCACTATTCACTCATTTCTCTAACTACCCATATTTCCTTAAACGACTGTATCTAACTCATATACAATCGTTCTTCTTTTATCGAAATACTTCATGTACCTTTGAGGATGTAGGAAAGCCCATTTTATATTATTCCTTTATTTATCCATTATAAATAAAGAATAATTTATAAAAAATTTTCCTTTTCCCCATTTAATAATGCCAATCAATATATATATTGCTACTATTAAAAGAACTAATAAGTCATTAATAAATTCTAAATATTAATTCCTGATGAAAATTTCATTGTGAGATTTTAGGAACATTTGTAAAAATATTTTAAAATAATAAAAGGAGTTAACTATAAAAGAAATTTTCGAGAAGATCTAATAATTTTAATATTTTAACCATTTAATTAATAAATCTTTAATATTTCATTTATCAACTATTCCATCTAATATAATTTTACCAACAAGTTCTCATGAAATCTTTCTCAGAATATTTATATATCTCAATAGCTCATTTATAAACTAAAAGTGATATTTTATCAACAATAAAACTTTAAAATCCTTAATAAGAATTATTTAGAAACATTTCAATCTCAACAAAACTGTATAGATTCAACTTCAACTAATAAACTGCTTTTACTCCGAACTCGTATGGAGTCGAATTTTATATCAATAGAAACCTCTTTGAGTCTAGTTTAATTGAAAAAAAAGTATGTTGAAAAACTCCAAGTAGTTTAAGAGATATAGCGATTTTCTCATCGCCTACCAGATTCGGCAGTTTCTGCCAACTGAAAGTCCAGATTTTTGAAAAATAGCAAACGTTACCTGAATGAGCTCAAATTTTATATGTAGATAGCTAACACATATATCTTCATAGAATAAAAATTTGAGAGCTAAATATCAACACATGGTTACTGAAATAATTAACTTAATCATCTGCCTCACGACAGTTTTAGCAGATACGGGCAGTAGACTTCTCGAATTTTAAAAGGGTAGTAAACGAAGTTCAAATGATATGAAACTTTGTACGAATATTTACCACACTCCCATCTATACCCCAGAAATTTCTCATAATATAATAGAAACGGGAATGCATCGAAATAAGGGCGTCAACTTACCCTTGTCCAAGTGAGCACTAATGGAAGTTGTTCGCCGGGGTTTTTTTCTGGTCGTCGTTCCGCGATGGGGTTTAGCCGCGAAGGTCTACGACTTAGTTTTCCTCGTGCGAGATAGATCAGGCTACACAACGGTGGTTTCTTGTAGTAGCCCGCTATTTTATTTTATGATTAAGAGTAATAAATGCAATATTTATTTTTACATATTTCAGTTGATTTAATCCAGTGTTTAATATTCAGTTAATTCAGCTCAGAGTTCTGAATTAGATGCCATTACCTGAGATGACCACGATTGAATTATTGAGTAGTCAATGATTTATTTCAAAATGATAATTGACTTAGCGAAGTCGAGTTATTATTTTATTTATAACCGAAATATTATTTCTATCTATTACTTTACTCAATCATGGTTTTAATCCCGACTAATAGAGCGAGTTAAATTAGATATTTAATTCGCAGAGGCTTTATAAAGATTAGTAGAATCCGAAAAAAAAAAAATTAGATTTATAGATCCTCAATTGATACAAAAACTACTATGGGATTCTATTTGTCACCTCAAGACTTTCCAACACTTACAATCATAGTCCTCTTTCCTACTCTATTGCATACTACACGCATGCTCTCCAACAAATACCATCAACAATCATTTCCACACTACTATTTACTATCTAGTGCAAAAAGAAAAAAAGGGAAAGGAGTGCTACTTTGTCAAAAAGAAGGAAAAGAGAAAGTAAGAAACTTTATCAAAAGAAGGAAAAGAAAAATAGGAAGATGAAATGTGTGTGCAAAAGGGTTGCTACAACAGCAACATTTCCCCTCTGCAGCCTTAATTCACGCAAGGTCCATCAGCCACCTTACGCCTCCACCCATTTAATGTTCAGCCAACAAAACTAAGCATTCATTTCCTTAGACACCAATGCTACAGCCACCCTACCTCTGTACCATCCCCGTAGAGTGCTCAAATATATCAGCCAACATCCATCCTTAGTTCACCAGAATTCGAAGAAAGAAAGAGAGGAGGAGACTTCAATTGCTGCATCCAAAACTCCAAGCAAATCCCCACTGAACTAAAGGAAAACGCATCAGCTAATCAAGCACGAAATACACAAGGTATTCACACCATCTCAGTTTTTTTTTTTCAAATCCAGTGCATGCATCATACCATCAATCCCATGTTTGAATAAGATACAGAGTATACAGATGAGTGTATGCATAAAGGGACTTAGCAATCACAGGAAGTTAGTTTATATACATGTTCTTCATGAGGCAAATGCATTAAGAGCTCTTATCAAACAGATGCAATCACATGACTAGTATTGATCTCTCGCATTTAGTAATATAGGAGCCAAGAGAGTTGAGCTATGAATTGCCAAAAACTAGAAGTTCTTCTTCACAACAGAGTATTACTGGACTTAGCATTTAGGAGGGAAGAGAGAGGCTTACTCAAGGTATTTTGCTGTACCTGATTTTCATTGAAGGGGGACGGATGCCGGTTGATGTCGACGCTAACCGCGAGGAAAAAGGAGGGGGCTGACTGCCCTGCTCCGCGGGACTTCAGGAAGAGGGCGCTGTTCTACCGCTTGTCGAAGGCTCGGAGAGATGGGAGAGTACCCCTCACCGGAGCCGTACAGTGCCCACGACTTCTTCCGGAGCCGAGGTGAACCCCGGGTTCAACCCCAAGGAAGAAGAGGCGGAGATCGCCGGACTCGTGCGCAGCAGCGGCAAATCTCGCCGATTCTGGAGTGCAGCGGCACGGCGAAGCCGAAGATTCCAGTAGCAGCAGCGGCGTTGGGGCTCGGGGAATCGACGGAGGCAGCGGAAATCTCGAAGGCAGCCGACGACGCAGAAATAGGCAACCGTGAGCAGGCCTCTGCTTTGCTAGAGATGAAGGGACGACTGAATCGGGACCGGAATGACTCGGAGGAGGCGGCCGAGACCAGAACGCGGCGACGATTTCCAGAAGTCTAGGGCACGATTTTGGGCTCTGGCGGAGGAGAGAGCGAGACGACGCTGCCAACCATTCGCCGGTTGCTCAGTGACAGCGGCGGGCGCTCGCGGATCTCCAGAAATGCCGCGGCGGCGGCGAGTTTGCTTTGCCGGAGTTGAGCCAGAGGGCCGAAAGAGAGGGAGAGAACAGGAGAACAAGGGGGCGGCAGCGGCGCCTCGCCGTTGCCAACAGAGGGAGATGGAGAAGCAGCTAGCGGTCGTGTCACCGCCGGAGGGAACGATGGAGGTGGTGACGTCGTGCTGGCCGGATTTGGTGGGCTGAGAACGAGAGAGAGAAGAGAGGGAGGGGGTCGACGGATTGAGAGAAAGAGAGAGACGAGTTGGGTGAATAAGAGGGTTGGGCCATTTCCTTGGGCTTTAGTTTAATGGGCCTTTGTTATTTATTTAATTTGGGCTTTTCCCTTTTAATTGTAATTGGGCCGAAAATTGGGCTTTGATTTATTTTACTTTGGGCCGAATTATATAACTCTCTGGGCCGATTCTTTTATTTAAAACCCAACTGCATTTTTGTATGAATTGGGCTCCTGTTTTGTTTAATTTTGGGCTCCTATAGTAATTGTTTTTGGGCCGAATTATTTTAAAAAGATGGGCTTTAATTATTCTATAAGAATTGGGCTGAGATATTATTATTAATAGACTTCTATTTCCAAATTCCATATGTATATTGTTGGGCCGGTTATTGTTTCATTTGGGCCGATTTTAATAGAGTAGAATGGGTTGAACGATTATTTCAGTTGGACCTTATTTATTTAATTGCAGTTGGGCCTTGCATACTTGATTTAAACTTAGCCCAACTGTTAATTATTTATTTATTGGGCCAAGATTTATTTAATTACTTGAGCCGATGAATATTTTCAATTGGGCCTCTCATGTTAATTATTCAAGCCCATTTTTACTTAATTAATTATTAGGCTGCCTTATGTTGAGCCTTTTAATTATTTAATCTTATAACATTACTTATTCCTATTTATTAAGCCGATTAATTATGAGGTTATAAAGCGAATAAGCTGAAGTATTTATTTATTTTCTTTTGACTACGAGGAGCGGGGTTTATTTAATTGACGGATTAGAACACCCCGAAGAGAACGGATTAATTTTTGTTAATTATCCGGCTTCATGAGACGAGACTTAGCTTTTGTTTAAATCCGATAATCTGGATTAACAATAGAGAATTCCCTGATTATTATCTCAGAATAATAGTTCATGCATACGAGATTCATGCATAGTTAAATTGCGCATTCTCATTTAATTGAGAATTTTTCCTCGATTTAAAGTCTTACGTTATTTTCTCGGATTAAAGGTCGAGAGCAAGAATAAGAGCTCGTCAAGGAGTCATTAATCTGTAGTAAAGCTTTGCTAACAGGTGGGCATTACTTTCATATATATCAAATGAGTTTAATGTTACAATTTAATAAGTTATTCAGTTACAAAATCTTTAAACTGAAAATTATTTCAACTGTTGTCTTGCCATAAATGTTTAAATTTTGGTATGATATCTATCTGATGTGTTATGTAATCGAATTCGGGTCCTGAGCAGTTGATAGCTATCCTGCCAGGGCTAGTGTACACCAGTGACCGTGAGTCATCTAGCGGGTTGGCCGGTCAAGTGTTCGTGAGAGGTGGCCACCTCTCCGGCACAAAGTTTCAGATATGATAGATTACAAGAGAACTTAGTCTGCAGACGAACTTTAAGAATCACAAATGAATTTAGTAAGCTTGGGCCTTTAGCGAAAAACTCCCTTGCTGTACTGTTTATGATGGCATGACAATTTACAACTTTACGAAGTATGTTATATTTCATAGTAGGCATATGTGCCCACTGAGTACCTTTGTACTCAGCCCTGCATGTATTTCTAAATGTGCAGGTTGAGCAGTAGCCGATGGTGATGAAGTGACGAGCAGGAATTTCTTTTGTCTCGACAGTATATATATATTTTGAAAAACTCTTGGGTACATGTCTTCATACATGTAATCAGAAACCTTATTACTTCCGCTGTGTACTCAAAGAAGTCTTATGTTATTTTGGCTAAGTTGGAAATATTCGAACTTACTAGTTCAATCGAATCATTACAACTAAACCTTCGTTATATATATTAGATGTTTCCTTCGTTATTAATGAAAAATACGATCCTTCTCTATTTATTTATTTCCCTTTTCTACTCCCGCTTCTTATCTCCCTCCCTTAGTCATGGTTTCCCGGTATAATTATCCTTAATTAAGTCCGGTCGTGACAGAGTGGTATCAGAGCAGTTCCTTTGCTCTGAACCCTAGAGTTAGCCCATTTTTCTAGTATGATCACTAGTATATATGAGTCAGTCAACCAAAGCTCATCATTTCATCACATCGTCATGCTCAGCAAGAAAGAAGGTGGTAATGATTTTAAAACGTTGAAAAGTTCACGTTTCATGCGAATGTACCGATGCTTACATGCCAGTTTTATGCTTTTTGATGGATTAGATATCTCAATGAACTTAGATGCGTTGAGAATGCATGATCACTGTTACGAGAAGAACAGTAGAAACTAGAAACTCAGTTATATCTCACTATAGCTATAGTGAGGAGCCCTGAAAGAAAAAAAAAAAATCAATTATCACTTCAAGAGACGCGAGAATTTAATGAGATGAGATGAAAAGAAGAGTGTCACACATGAGTCGGTGACATGGGCATAGTCCTTGTTCGGGCTGTTCACAAGTGGCAGAATACCGAACCAACTATTGCCTTATCCGATAAGAACTTACTTGAGACATTGCTCATAGCGATAAGTGTGACTTATGTAATTAGCTAGCAGTTGTGTAATGAGCTAAGCCTCATTTTAAACCCCTCAATTATCACCAGTTATGGCGTGAAGAGAACCTTCATGATTTATGATTGAACTTCAGAATTAGACTCACATAGAGTCATAAAGCTTTGTGTAAAGATGTTATAGTGTTGCAATTAGAACTGTCACCTTACAACTTCAGATATTCGGAACTTTTTACTACAGTTACCAATTACATTACACACGAGCATGATTTAGAACCCCTATTGATTATGATTGCCTACTACGAACCGGAAAGATGAGATGTGACGTGGGTAACTAGAAGTTACCGACCATTATAATTGACCAGAGAAATCTACACAAGTGCGTAAGACGATAAGAGTTCCCGAAGATGGTTTGGAGTTTAACAAGAGCTAGAAGTATCGACAACGGTTCGATGCTAAAGTCAATATATTGAGATTCTAATGAGACCCTGAGAGTATACTCAAGTTAAGTATACATACATTAGATGATCAGGGACATTTCCCCGGTTAGAACGTCTCGAGTGAAACATCCAGTTTAGTAATCAGAATGAAAGCAATAACTAAAGTCGTTCCATGATTTAGTATTGTGTGTGCTGACACATACCTTGCAAAGATGCTCAGAGATGCAAAATCCATTTCCTGTAAAGGCGTGAGAGAGTGCTTCGAATTACATAAATGCATTACAAGCATTATGAGAATGAACGCTAGATACAAGAAGTACGATATTAAGATAGTTCAAAGGATGAATATTGAATAAGGTCGAATGCGTTTAAATGGTCTTGTTTCGTGTAAAGAAGATTTTAAGAAAGTGTTGATTTTAGGAAGAAGACCCCAAGCTTGGGAAGCTTCAGCGTATTTTCAATGATAAATTTTAGATGTGAAAAAAAAAAAAAAAAAAGTAGAGATCTGAGACCAGAAGTACCTTTTGCAGCCCAATAAACAAAGAGTTACCAAGTTCGGAAAAGTAATTCCGTGTGACTGAGAAATAATTATGTTGGACCTGGCCAGTCCACATGACCAAAATCTCAGTAGTCGTCATATATGGGTCTCTAAACCTATATATTTAAACTTTCATCTGAAAAGCCAAGCGGGTTCAAATTATTAGGTCATTTCGTTTCGACCTTTTAGTCAATTCATTTCTACCCTAAGGTCATTCCTTTTCAATTGTTTGACAAAATTGTTGAAACACTTTGCCAAATTGTCTTTTGTGATTTAAATCATTGTGGTTTATTAGTTGTTAGTAGATTTTCGGTGACCTAAAGACAAACAAGTATTCACCAGATTAAATCCATCTAGCACGTATGCCTCGACCGAAGGGTCAAGCACGTGATCCAACTAGACCATCTCTTATGGATTTAGTAGAACGTTATTTGTGTTTTTCAGAAATGTTGATTGTTCTGATGCTTTTTATGCCCTTATGCTGGCTTAGTTGTTTGACTAGTACTAGTACTGAAACGCTGGTTCACAGGGCGTAATGTGACTAAGTTCTTTTGTGATAACTGCTAGACAACCAGTCCACCACGTGTAGTACTTGGATAGATGAGTAGATCTATATCCAAATGTTAATGAAATAGTCTTTATTGATGTAAATTTCCTATGTCTATTCAGCAACCTATTTGGTGTTTTGCGGCAAGTCACTTCTGCCACGTGTTACTTATATACTTGCATGAGAAAGAGTCCGAACAAGATTTGAAAATCAAGAAACAATTTACAGAAGTGATGATATGCATCTGTATGTTTTATAATGCGTTAATGACTATATGTCAACTCATCAGTATGCCACCAAATGAGGGTGTCCGAGAGGAGGGAAAAAAAAAAAAAAAAAAAAAAAAAAAAAAAAATTCCCCGAGATAATGGAAAAAGCCCAGTACCGGGGCCAGAACAAGCCCCACTAGCCATACAACAAAAATGTAGAATAGAATAACTATTTCTACGAGAAAATCCACTTGTCTTCGATAAGATAGGAGATCCTACGAAGGCTGAGAAGCTAGTGAGCGCATCTTCAATTTCTTACGCAGGAACGTCTCGCGTATCCTTTCAACTGACTTATGGTGGGAAGCAAGGAAGAAGACAATGACACCTGAGCAGTTAGGGAATTTAACGTGGGAATAGTTTAAGACTGGAATATATGACAAGTATACACCCAAAAGCTATTGCAAAAAGAAAAGAAATGGAATTTTACAATCCGAAGCAGGGAAGAACAAAAATTACTCCATCCGACATGATGTTCTGCGATACATCAAGATATGCGCTAGAGCAAGCAGACACATATGAAAAGATGGTTAAAAGAATTCTGTGTCGGACTGAGGCACGAGATTAGAATGGCTTTGGCAAGCTATGGTGGATCGTCTTACGTGGAATCGCTTAGCAAAGCGTTAGGCATTGAGGCAACAATACTGGGAGAGAGACCAGCAACTGCGCCTACGTCTGCACCTCCACAAACTCGGGCTCAAAACTTTTGAGAAAGAAAAAAAAGAATGGGATATAGTAACCCTGGCCAAGCTAAGGAAAGGGCCATGGCAGGGGCAGACGTCACAGCAACGTAGCTATGACACCTCAAAACAGATGGGGGATAACAAGTATGTGACTCCACCCTGCCCAAAGTGGAACAAGAACCATAGGAAACTCTCCAGGACTGGTAATGAAGGTTGTTGCATAGTAACTGGAATGAACATTATACAAATCGTTACCCGAATAAGCAACAAAGGGTGGGTCTCAGGCTAAACTCGCCTGTTCAGAATCTGCATTTGAGCAACCCAAGCTTTGCCCAACCATACCAAGAGCAGTAACCACACCAGCGATAGCAACAACAACAATAATAGCACATGTGTGCTTGAATTTAGAGCTAAGCATAAAAATTATTCAAGTTGGAGTGAACAACTCGTATGTTATACCGATGGGAGACGTGGACATAATTCTAGGAATGAACTGGCTGGCTGAGAATTACGCCACCATCCTATGTAATGAAAGACGGATATCATTCCGATCTCCAGGAAGGAAACCGTCACATTTCCACGGAATTAGTATGGGGAGAAGAAAGATGATCATCTCCGCCCTACAAGCAACGAAAATGATGAAGAAGGGACACCCAGCCTACCTCGTGTATTTACACGGAGAACTTGGAGCTGAGAAGGGCATAGAAGATGTAGCAATTGTACGGGAATTTTCAGATGTATTTCCAGAGATTCTGTCAGGGCCACCACCGGACAGACCAATTGAGTTTACCATTGATTTGGAGCCCGGGGCAGCTCCCACTTCAAAGGCACCGTACCGGATGGCTCCTAAAGAGTTGGAAGAACTCAAGATACAACTGCAAGAACTTTTGGAACTTGGATTCATTAGGCCAAGTGTATCACCTTGGGGTGCACCCGTACTTTTCGTGAAGAAAATGGATGGCACATTGCGAATGTGCATAGACTATAGAGAACTGAACAAAGTGACACTTAAGAACAAATATCCTTTACCAAGGATAGATGACCTTTTCGACCAGCTCAAGGGAGCAAGCGTGTTCTCGAAGATTGATTTGCGGTCTGGTTATCACCAGCTAAAGATTCGACCAGAAGATGTACCTAAGACGGCGTTTCGAACTAGGTATGACCACTACGAATTTGTAGTTGTGCCATTCGGGCTAACCAACGCGCCAGCCGTGTTCATGGACCTCATGAATCGGGTGTTCCATCCGTACTTAGACAAATTTGTTTTGGTATTCATAGATGACATCCTGATCTACTCGAAAAAAAAGAGAAAGACCATGAGGAACATTTGAAAATTATCCTAGAAACGTTGAGGACGAAGCGCCTTTATGCCAAATTCAGCAAGTGCGAGTTTTGGCTCAGCGAAGTCACGTTTTTAGGACATATTGTGTCATCAGAAGGGATTAAAGTGGACCCTGAGAAAGTGCAAGCGATGCGCGAATGGAAATCGCCTACTAACCCTAATGAGATAAGAAGTTTCTTGGAACTAGCAAGTTGCTATCAGAGATTCATAGAAGGATTTTCCAAAATAGCAAGACCAATGACCCTATTACTCAGGAAGGGAATTAAATTTCTTTGGACAAGAGTATGTGAAAAAAAAAAAAAAAAAAAAAAAAAATTCAAGAAGCTCAAGGAGAAGTTAACCATAGCTGTTCCAGTAGCTAACAAAGAATATATGATTTATACAGACGTGTCCAAGGAGAGTACTTAGTTGCATGTTAACGCAAGAAGGAAGAGTGGCAACATACGCATCACGATGGCATTAACCACATGAATTGAACTAGCCAACTCATAAACTAGAATTAACTGCAGTAAAGACCATAAAAGTTTGAAATACTTTTTCGAGATATTTTTTTTAGCAAGAAGACCTTAACATGAGACAGTAAAGATGGCTCGAACTAGCGCAGGACCGCGACTGTAGTATTAACTACCACCCAGGCAAAGCTAACAAGGTAGACGACTCCTTGAGTCGTAAGACTCAACTTAAGTTGGGATCTCCCCTCACTCAGGAAGAGGAACCCATGAAAGATTTTAGTAGAATGAATTTAGAAGTGGTTCAACCACTAGAATCTGTAGAAGGGATTATTGCCACGATGGTAATAACACCCAACTTTATAGGAAAGCTGATAATGCGAAAAAAAAAAAAAAAAATGGGAATGAGACCTTGGAGAAAATACGTTTAACAATAAGATCAGGAGACGTATCATGAGACGTGGATAATGCGTTGATGTTGATCAAAGATTGTGTGTGTTCACACGATGAACAATTCAGAGATGAGATAATGAGCGAAGCTCATGACACGCCATATACTGGCCACCCAGGAAGTATAAAATGTACAAAGACTTGAAAGAAGAATTCCGATGGAAAGATATAGCTACACTTGTTGAGAGATGCCTAGCATGCCAACGAGTGAAGGCTTTGTACCATAGACCATATGAAAATTTCAACCATTGGAGATTTCATAATGGAAGTTAGAGCACTTTGCAACAGATGTCGTGACTAGTTTACGAAGTCGAAAAGAGGGAGTGCTGCCATCTGGGTAATAATGGAGCGACTTGCGAAATGAGCTCGTTTTATATTAATATCGATCACATACGGATCAGACAAGTTAGGCCAATTATATGTTTGAGAAATTGTGCGTTCCACGGTATGCTCGTGTCAATCACTTTGGACTGAGATTCGAAGTTTACATCCAGATTATGTATGAACTTGTAGAAGAAATTAGGCACAAGGTTAAATTTCAGTACCACCTTTTGCCCACAAACATATAGATGGTTCAGAGAATAATTCAGACTCTCGAAGATACGTTAAAAGTAGTACAAGGCAAAGGTGAAAGTGATGAACAGTGATGTCATCGATTGAGTTTACCTACAATAATAGTTATCAGGCAACAATCAATATGGCGCCTTATGAGGTAATGCATGGAAGAAAATATAGATCACCACTCTACTGAGATAAAGTAGGTGAAAGGAGAATTTTAGGACCAGAGATGATTGAGATAATCTGACAGAAATCAAGATGAGAGAGTACCCAGAACCTTTTTGCAATGATATGCAAATTTCGGGACGAAATTTTTGTTAAGAGGGGTAGTATGTAGTAGCCCGCTATTTTATTTTATGATTAAGAGTAATAAATGCAATATTTATTTTTACATATTTCAGTTGATTTAATCCAGTGTTTAATATTCAGTTAATTCAGCTCAGAGTTCTGAATTAGATGCCATTACCTGAGATGACCACGATTGAATTATTGAGTAGTCAATGATTTATTTCAAAATGATAATTGACTTAGCGAAGTCGAGTTATTATTTTATTTATAACCGAAATATTATTTCTATCTATTACTTTACTCAATCATGGTTTTAATCCCGACTAATAGAGCGAGTTAAATTAGATATTTAATTCGCAGAGGCTTTATAAAGATTAGTAGAATCCGAAAAAAAAAAAATTAGATTTATAGATCCTCAATTGATACAAAAACTACTATGGGATTCTATTTGTCACCTCAAGACTTTCCAACACTTACAATCATAGTCCTCTTTCCTACTCTATTGCATACTACACGCATGCTCTCCAACAAATACCATCAACAATCATTTCCACACTACTATTTACTATCTAGTGCAAAAAGAAAAAAAGGGAAAGGAGTGCTACTTTGTCAAAAAGAAGGAAAAGAGAAAGTAAGAAACTTTATCAAAAGAAGGAAAAGAAAAATAGGAAGATGAAATGTGTGTGCAAAAGGGTTGCTACAACAGCAACATTTCCCCTCTGCAGCCTTAATTCACGCAAGGTCCATCAGCCACCTTACGCCTCCACCCATTTAATGTTCAGCCAACAAAACTAAGCATTCATTTCCTTAGACACCAATGCTACAGCCACCCTACCTCTGTACCATCCCCGTAGAGTGCTCAAATATATCAGCCAACATCCATCCTTAGTTCACCAGAATTCGAAGAAAGAAAGAGAGGAGGAGACTTCAATTGCTGCATCCAAAACTCCAAGCAAATCCCCACTGAACTAAAGGAAAACGCATCAGCTAATCAAGCACGAAATACACAAGGTATTCACACCATCTCAGTTTTTTTTTTTCAAATCCAGTGCATGCATCATACCATCAATCCCATGTTTGAATAAGATACAGAGTATACAGATGAGTGTATGCATAAAGGGACTTAGCAATCACAGGAAGTTAGTTTATATACATGTTCTTCATGAGGCAAATGCATTAAGAGCTCTTATCAAACAGATGCAATCACATGACTAGTATTGATCTCTCGCATTTAGTAATATAGGAGCCAAGAGAGTTGAGCTATGAATTGCCAAAAACTAGAAGTTCTTCTTCACAACAGAGTATTACTGGACTTAGCATTTAGGAGGGAAGAGAGAGGCTTACTCAAGGTATTTTGCTGTACCTGATTTTCATTGAAGGGGGACGGATGCCGGTTGATGTCGACGCTAACCGCGAGGAAAAAGGAGGGGGCTGACTGCCCTGCTCCGCGGGACTTCAGGAAGAGGGCGCTGTTCTACCGCTTGTCGAAGGCTCGGAGAGATGGGAGAGTACCCCTCACCGGAGCCGTACAGTGCCCACGACTTCTTCCGGAGCCGAGGTGAACCCCGGGTTCAACCCCAAGGAAGAAGAGGCGGAGATCGCCGGACTCGTGCGCAGCAGCGGCAAATCTCGCCGATTCTGGAGTGCAGCGGCACGGCGAAGCCGAAGATTCCAGTAGCAGCAGCGGCGTTGGGGCTCGGGGAATCGACGGAGGCGGCGGAAATCTCGAAGGCAGCCGACGACGCAGAAATAGGCAACCGTGAGCAGGCCTCTGCTTTGCTAGAGATGAAGGGACGACTGAATCGGGACCGGAATGACTCGGAGGAGGCGGCCGAGACCAGAACGCGGCGACGATTTCCAGAAGTCTAGGGCACGATTTTGGGCTCTGGCGGAGGAGAGAGCGAGACGACGCTGCCAACCATTCGCCGGTTGCTCAGTGACAGCGGCGGGCGCTCGCGGATCTCCAGAAATGCCGCGGCGGCGGCGAGTTTGCTTTGCCGGAGTTGAGCCAGAGGGCCGAAAGAGAGGGAGAGAACAGGAGAACAAGGGGGCGGCAGCGGCGCCTCGCCGTTGCCAACAGAGGGAGATGGAGAAGCAGCTAGCGGTCGTGTCACCGCCGGAGGGAACGATGGAGGTGGTGACGTCGTGCTGGCCGGATTTGGTGGGCTGAGAACGAGAGAGAGAAGAGAGGGAGGGGGTCGACGGATTGAGAGAAAGAGAGAGACGAGTTGGGTGAATAAGAGGGTTGGGCCATTTCCTTGGGCTTTAGTTTAATGGGCCTTTGTTATTTATTTAATTTGGGCTTTTCCCTTTTAATTGTAATTGGGCCGAAAATTGGGCTTTGATTTATTTTACTTTGGGCCGAATTATATAACTCTCTGGGCCGATTCTTTTATTTAAAACCCAACTGCATTTTTGTATGAATTGGGCTCCTGTTTTGTTTAATTTTGGGCTCCTATAGTAATTGTTTTTGGGCCGAATTATTTTAAAAAGATGGGCTTTAATTATTCTATAAGAATTGGGCTGAGATATTATTATTAATAGACTTCTATTTCCAAATTCCATATGTATATTGTTGGGCCGGTTATTGTTTCATTTGGGCCGATTTTAATAGAGTAGAATGGGTTGAACGATTATTTCAGTTGGACCTTATTTATTTAATTGCAGTTGGGCCTTGCATACTTGATTTAAACTTAGCCCAACTGTTAATTATTTATTTATTGGGCCAAGATTTATTTAATTACTTGAGCCGATGAATATTTTCAATTGGGCCTCTCATGTTAATTATTCAAGCCCATTTTTACTTAATTAATTATTAGGCTGCCTTATGTTGAGCCTTTTAATTATTTAATCTTATAACATTACTTATTCCTATTTATTAAGCCGATTAATTATGAGGTTATAAAGCGAATAAGCTGAAGTATTTATTTATTTTCTTTTGACTACGAGGAGCGGGGTTTATTTAATTGACGGATTAGAACACCCCGAAGAGAACGGATTAATTTTTGTTAATTATCCGGCTTCATGAGACGAGACTTAGCTTTTGTTTAAATCCGATAATCTGGATTAACAATAGAGAATTCCCTGATTATTATCTCAGAATAATAGTTCATGCATACGAGATTCATGCATAGTTAAATTGCGCATTCTCATTTAATTGAGAATTTTTCCTCGATTTAAAGTCTTACGTTATTTTCTCGGATTAAAGGTCGAGAGCAAGAATAAGAGCTCGTCAAGGAGTCATTAATCTGTAGTAAAGCTTTGCTAACAGGTGGGCATTACTTTCATATATATCAAATGAGTTTAATGTTACAATTTAATAAGTTATTCAGTTACAAAATCTTTAAACTGAAAATTATTTCAACTGTTGTCTTGCCATAAATGTTTAAATTTTGGTATGATATCTATCTGATGTGTTATGTAATCGAATTCGGGTCCTGAGCAGTTGATAGCTATCCTGCCAGGGCTAGTGTACACCAGTGACCGTGAGTCATCTAGCGGGTTGGCCGGTCAAGTGTTCGTGAGAGGTGGCCACCTCTCCGGCACAAAGTTTCAGATATGATAGATTACAAGAGAACTTAGTCTGCAGACGAACTTTAAGAATCACAAATGAATTTAGTAAGCTTGGGCCTTTAGCGAAAAACTCCCTTGCTGTACTGTTTATGATGGCATGACAATTTACAACTTTACGAAGTATGTTATATTTCATAGTAGGCATATGTGCCCACTGAGTACCTTTGTACTCAGCCCTGCATGTATTTCTAAATGTGCAGGTTGAGCAGTAGCCGATGGTGATGAAGTGACGAGCAGGAATTTCTTTTGTCTCGACAGTATATATATATTTTGAAAAACTCTTGGGTACATGTCTTCATACATGTAATCAGAAACCTTATTACTTCCGCTGTGTACTCAAAGAAGTCTTATGTTATTTTGGCTAAGTTGGAAATATTCGAACTTACTAGTTCAATCGAATCATTACAACTAAACCTTCGTTATATATATTAGATGTTTCCTTCGTTATTAATGAAAAATACGATCCTTCTCTATTTATTTATTTCCCTTTTCTACTCCCGCTTCTTATCTCCCTCCCTTAGTCATGGTTTCCCGGTATAATTATCCTTAATTAAGTCCGGTCGTGACAGAGTGGTATCAGAGCAGTTCCTTTGCTCTGAACCCTAGAGTTAGCCCATTTTTCTAGTATGATCACTAGTATATATGAGTCAGTCAACCAAAGCTCATCATTTCATCACATCGTCATGCTCAGCAAGAAAGAAGGTGGTAATGATTTTAAAACGTTGAAAAGTTCACGTTTCATGCGAATGTACCGATGCTTACATGCCAGTTTTATGCTTTTTGATGGATTAGATATCTCAATGAACTTAGATGCGTTGAGAATGCATGATCACTGTTACGAGAAGAACAGTAGAAACTAGAAACTCAGTTATATCTCACTATAGCTATAGTGAGGAGCCCTGAAAGAAAAAAAAAAAATCAATTATCACTTCAAGAGACGCGAGAATTTAATGAGATGAGATGAAAAGAAGAGTGTCACACATGAGTCGGTGACATGGGCATAGTCCTTGTTCGGGCTGTTCACAAGTGGCAGAATACCGAACCAACTATTGCCTTATCCGATAAGAACTTACTTGAGACATTGCTCATAGCGATAAGTGTGACTTATGTAATTAGCTAGCAGTTGTGTAATGAGCTAAGCCTCATTTTAAACCCCTCAATTATCACCAGTTATGGCGTGAAGAGAACCTTCATGATTTATGATTGAACTTCAGAATTAGACTCACATAGAGTCATAAAGCTTTGTGTAAAGATGTTATAGTGTTGCAATTAGAACTGTCACCTTACAACTTCAGATATTCGGAACTTTTTACTACAGTTACCAATTACATTACACACGAGCATGATTTAGAACCCCTATTGATTATGATTGCCTACTACGAACCGGAAAGATGAGATGTGACGTGGGTAACTAGAAGTTACCGACCATTATAATTGACCAGAGAAATCTACACAAGTGCGTAAGACGATAAGAGTTCCCGAAGATGGTTTGGAGTTTAACAAGAGCTAGAAGTATCGACAACGGTTCGATGCTAAAGTCAATATATTGAGATTCTAATGAGACCCTGAGAGTATACTCAAGTTAAGTATACATACATTAGATGATCAGGGACATTTCCCCGGTTAGAACGTCTCGAGTGAAACATCCAGTTTAGTAATCAGAATGAAAGCAATAACTAAAGTCGTTCCATGATTTAGTATTGTGTGTGCTGACACATACCTTGCAAAGATGCTCAGAGATGCAAAATCCATTTCCTGTAAAGGCGTGAGAGAGTGCTTCGAATTACATAAATGCATTACAAGCATTATGAGAATGAACGCTAGATACAAGAAGTACGATATTAAGATAGTTCAAAGGATGAATATTGAATAAGGTCGAATGCGTTTAAATGGTCTTGTTTCGTGTAAAGAAGATTTTAAGAAAGTGTTGATTTTAGGAAGAAGACCCCAAGCTTGGGAAGCTTCAGCGTATTTTCAATGATAAATTTTAGATGTGAAAAAAAAAAAAAAAAAGTAGAGATCTGAGACCAGAAGTACCTTTTGCAGCCCAATAAACAAAGAGTTACCAAGTTCGGAAAAGTAATTCCGTGTGACTGAGAAATAATTATGTTGGACCTGGCCAGTCCACATGACCAAAATCTCAGTAGTCGTCATATATGGGTCTCTAAACCTATATATTTAAACTTTCATCTGAAAAGCCAAGCGGGTTCAAATTATTAGGTCATTTCGTTTCGACCTTTTAGTCAATTCATTTCTACCCTAAGGTCATTCCTTTTCAATTGTTTGACAAAATTGTTGAAACACTTTGCCAAATTGTCTTTTGTGATTTAAATCATTGTGGTTTATTAGTTGTTAGTAGATTTTCGGTGACCTAAAGACAAACAAGTATTCACCAGATTAAATCCATCTAGCACGTATGCCTCGACCGAAGGGTCAAGCACGTGATCCAACTAGACCATCTCTTATGGATTTAGTAGAACGTTATTTGTGTTTTTCAGAAATGTTGATTGTTCTGATGCTTTTTATGCCCTTATGCTGGCTTAGTTGTTTGACTAGTACTAGTACTGAAACGCTGGTTCACAGGGCGTAATGTGACTAAGTTCTTTTGTGATAACTGCTAGACAACCAGTCCACCACGTGTAGTACTTGGATAGATGAGTAGATCTATATCCAAATGTTAATGAAATAGTCTTTATTGATGTAAATTTCCTATGTCTATTCAGCAACCTATTTGGTGTTTTGCGGCAAGTCACTTCTGCCACGTGTTACTTATATACTTGCATGAGAAAGAGTCCGAACAAGATTTGAAAATCAAGAAACAATTTACAGAAGTGATGATATGCATCTGTATGTTTTATAATGCGTTAATGACTATATGTCAACTCATCAGTATGCCACCAAATGAGGGTGTCCGAGAGGAGGGAAAAAAAAAAAAAAAAAAAAAAAAAAAAAATTCCCCGAGATAATGGAAAAAGCCCAGTACCGGGGCCAGAACAAGCCCCACTAGCCATACAACAAAAATGTAGAATAGAATAACTATTTCTACGAGAAAATCCACTTGTCTTCGATAAGATAGGAGATCCTACGAAGGCTGAGAAGCTAGTGAGCGCATCTTCAATTTCTTACGCAGGAACGTCTCGCGTATCCTTTCAACTGACTTATGGTGGGAAGCAAGGAAGAAGACAATGACACCTGAGCAGTTAGGGAATTTAACGTGGGAATAGTTTAAGACTGGAATATATGACAAGTATACACCCAAAAGCTATTGCAAAAAGAAAAGAAATGGAATTTTACAATCCGAAGCAGGGAAGAACAAAAATTACTCCATCCGACATGATGTTCTGCGATACATCAAGATATGCGCTAGAGCAAGCAGACACATATGAAAAGATGGTTAAAAGAATTCTGTGTCGGACTGAGGCACGAGATTAGAATGGCTTTGGCAAGCTATGGTGGATCGTCTTACGTGGAATCGCTTAGCAAAGCGTTAGGCATTGAGGCAACAATACTGGGAGAGAGACCAGCAACTGCGCCTACGTCTGCACCTCCACAAACTCGGGCTCAAAACTTTTGAGAAAGAAAAAAAAGAATGGGATATAGTAACCCTGGCCAAGCTAAGGAAAGGGCCATGGCAGGGGCAGACGTCACAGCAACGTAGCTATGACACCTCAAAACAGATGGGGGATAACAAGTATGTGACTCCACCCTGCCCAAAGTGGAACAAGAACCATAGGAAACTCTCCAGGACTGGTAATGAAGGTTGTTGCATAGTAACTGGAATGAACATTATACAAATCGTTACCCGAATAAGCAACAAAGGGTGGGTCTCAGGCTAAACTCGCCTGTTCAGAATCTGCATTTGAGCAACCCAAGCTTTGCCCAACCATACCAAGAGCAGTAACCACACCAGCGATAGCAACAACAACAATAATAGCACATGTGTGCTTGAATTTAGAGCTAAGCATAAAAATTATTCAAGTTGGAGTGAACAACTCGTATGTTATACCGATGGGAGACGTGGACATAATTCTAGGAATGAACTGGCTGGCTGAGAATTACGCCACCATCCTATGTAATGAAAGACGGATATCATTCCGATCTCCAGGAAGGAAACCGTCACATTTCCACGGAATTAGTATGGGGAGAAGAAAGATGATCATCTCCGCCCTACAAGCAACGAAAATGATGAAGAAGGGACACCCAGCCTACCTCGTGTATTTACACGGAGAACTTGGAGCTGAGAAGGGCATAGAAGATGTAGCAATTGTACGGGAATTTTCAGATGTATTTCCAGAGATTCTGTCAGGGCCACCACCGGACAGACCAATTGAGTTTACCATTGATTTGGAGCCCGGGGCAGCTCCCACTTCAAAGGCACCGTACCGGATGGCTCCTAAAGAGTTGGAAGAACTCAAGATACAACTGCAAGAACTTTTGGAACTTGGATTCATTAGGCCAAGTGTATCACCTTGGGGTGCACCCGTACTTTTCGTGAAGAAAATGGATGGCACATTGCGAATGTGCATAGACTATAGAGAACTGAACAAAGTGACACTTAAGAACAAATATCCTTTACCAAGGATAGATGACCTTTTCGACCAGCTCAAGGGAGCAAGCGTGTTCTCGAAGATTGATTTGCGGTCTGGTTATCACCAGCTAAAGATTCGACCAGAAGATGTACCTAAGACGGCGTTTCGAACTAGGTATGACCACTACGAATTTGTAGTTGTGCCATTCGGGCTAACCAACGCGCCAGCCGTGTTCATGGACCTCATGAATCGGGTGTTCCATCCGTACTTAGACAAATTTGTTTTGGTATTCATAGATGACATCCTGATCTACTCGAAAAAAAAGAGAAAGACCATGAGGAACATTTGAAAATTATCCTAGAAACGTTGAGGACGAAGCGCCTTTATGCCAAATTCAGCAAGTGCGAGTTTTGGCTCAGCGAAGTCACGTTTTTAGGACATATTGTGTCATCAGAAGGGATTAAAGTGGACCCTGAGAAAGTGCAAGCGATGCGCGAATGGAAATCGCCTACTAACCCTAATGAGATAAGAAGTTTCTTGGAACTAGCAAGTTGCTATCAGAGATTCATAGAAGGATTTTCCAAAATAGCAAGACCAATGACCCTATTACTCAGGAAGGGAATTAAATTTCTTTGGACAAGAGTATGTGAAAAAAAAAAAAAAAAAAAAAAAAAATTCAAGAAGCTCAAGGAGAAGTTAACCATAGCTGTTCCAGTAGCTAACAAAGAATATATGATTTATACAGACGTGTCCAAGGAGAGTACTTAGTTGCATGTTAACGCAAGAAGGAAGAGTGGCAACATACGCATCACGATGGCATTAACCACATGAATTGAACTAGCCAACTCATAAACTAGAATTAACTGCAGTAAAGACCATAAAAGTTTGAAATACTTTTTCGAGATATTTTTTTTAGCAAGAAGACCTTAACATGAGACAGTAAAGATGGCTCGAACTAGCGCAGGACCGCGACTGTAGTATTAACTACCACCCAGGCAAAGCTAACAAGGTAGACGACTCCTTGAGTCGTAAGACTCAACTTAAGTTGGGATCTCCCCTCACTCAGGAAGAGGAACCCATGAAAGATTTTAGTAGAATGAATTTAGAAGTGGTTCAACCACTAGAATCTGTAGAAGGGATTATTGCCACGATGGTAATAACACCCAACTTTATAGGAAAGCTGATAATGCGAAAAAAAAAAAAAAAAATGGGAATGAGACCTTGGAGAAAATACGTTTAACAATAAGATCAGGAGACGTATCATGAGACGTGGATAATGCGTTGATGTTGATCAAAGATTGTGTGTGTTCACACGATGAACAATTCAGAGATGAGATAATGAGCGAAGCTCATGACACGCCATATACTGGCCACCCAGGAAGTATAAAATGTACAAAGACTTGAAAGAAGAATTCCGATGGAAAGATATAGCTACACTTGTTGAGAGATGCCTAGCATGCCAACGAGTGAAGGCTTTGTACCATAGACCATATGAAAATTTCAACCATTGGAGATTTCATAATGGAAGTTAGAGCACTTTGCAACAGATGTCGTGACTAGTTTACGAAGTCGAAAAGAGGGAGTGCTGCCATCTGGGTAATAATGGAGCGACTTGCGAAATGAGCTCGTTTTATATTAATATCGATCACATACGGATCAGACAAGTTAGGCCAATTATATGTTTGAGAAATTGTGCGTTCCACGGTATGCTCGTGTCAATCACTTTGGACTGAGATTCGAAGTTTACATCCAGATTATGTATGAACTTGTAGAAGAAATTAGGCACAAGGTTAAATTTCAGTACCACCTTTTGCCCACAAACATATAGATGGTTCAGAGAATAATTCAGACTCTCGAAGATACGTTAAAAGTAGTACAAGGCAAAGGTGAAAGTGATGAACAGTGATGTCATCGATTGAGTTTACCTACAATAATAGTTATCAGGCAACAATCAATATGGCGCCTTATGAGGTAATGCATGGAAGAAAATATAGATCACCACTCTACTGAGATAAAGTAGGTGAAAGGAGAATTTTAGGACCAGAGATGATTGAGATAATCTGACAGAAATCAAGATGAGAGAGTACCCAGAACCTTTTTGCAATGATATGCAAATTTCGGGACGAAATTTTTGTTAAGAGGGGTAGTATGTAGTAGCCCGCTATTTTATTTTATGATTAAGAGTAATAAATGCAATATTTATTTTTACATATTTCAGTTGATTTAATCCAGTGTTTAATATTCAGTTAATTCAGCTCAGAGTTCTGAATTAGATGCCATTACCTGAGATGACCACGATTGAATTATTGAGTAGTCAATGATTTATTTCAAAATGATAATTGACTTAGCGAAGTCGAGTTATTATTTTATTTATAACCGAAATATTATTTCTATCTATTACTTTACTCAATCATGGTTTTAATCCCGACTAATAGAGCGAGTTAAATTAGATATTTAATTCGCAGAGGCTTTATAAAGATTAGTAGAATCCGAAAAAAAAAAAATTAGATTTATAGATCCTCAATTGATACAAAAACTACTATGGGATTCTATTTGTCACCTCAAGACTTTCCAACACTTACAATCATAGTCCTCTTTCCTACTCTATTGCATACTACACGCATGCTCTCCAACAAATACCATCAACAATCATTTCCACACTACTATTTACTATCTAGTGCAAAAAGAAAAAAAGGGAAAGGAGTGCTACTTTGTCAAAAAGAAGGAAAAGAGAAAGTAAGAAACTTTATCAAAAGAAGGAAAAGAAAAATAGGAAGATGAAATGTGTGTGCAAAAGGGTTGCTACAACAGCAACATTTCCCCTCTGCAGCCTTAATTCACGCAAGGTCCATCAGCCACCTTACGCCTCCACCCATTTAATGTTCAGCCAACAAAACTAAGCATTCATTTCCTTAGACACCAATGCTACAGCCACCCTACCTCTGTACCATCCCCGTAGAGTGCTCAAATATATCAGCCAACATCCATCCTTAGTTCACCAGAATTCGAAGAAAGAAAGAGAGGAGGAGACTTCAATTGCTGCATCCAAAACTCCAAGCAAATCCCCACTGAACTAAAGGAAAACGCATCAGCTAATCAAGCACGAAATACACAAGGTATTCACACCATCTCAGTTTTTTTTTTTCAAATCCAGTGCATGCATCATACCATCAATCCCATGTTTGAATAAGATACAGAGTATACAGATGAGTGTATGCATAAAGGGACTTAGCAATCACAGGAAGTTAGTTTATATACATGTTCTTCATGAGGCAAATGCATTAAGAGCTCTTATCAAACAGATGCAATCACATGACTAGTATTGATCTCTCGCATTTAGTAATATAGGAGCCAAGAGAGTTGAGCTATGAATTGCCAAAAACTAGAAGTTCTTCTTCACAACAGAGTATTACTGGACTTAGCATTTAGGAGGGAAGAGAGAGGCTTACTCAAGGTATTTTGCTGTACCTGATTTTCATTGAAGGGGGACGGATGCCGGTTGATGTCGACGCTAACCGCGAGGAAAAAGGAGGGGGCTGACTGCCCTGCTCCGCGGGACTTCAGGAAGAGGGCGCTGTTCTACCGCTTGTCGAAGGCTCGGAGAGATGGGAGAGTACCCCTCACCGGAGCCGTACAGTGCCCATGACTTCTTCCGGAGCCGAGGTGAACCCCGGGTTCAACCCCAAGGAAGAAGAGGCGGAGATCGCCGGACTCGTGCGCAGCAGCGGCAAATCTCGCCGATTCTGGAGTGCAGCGGCACGGCGAAGCCGAAGATTCCAGTAGCAGCAGCGGCGTTGGGGCTCGGGGAATCGACGGAGGCGGCGGAAATCTCGAAGGCAGCCGACGACGCAGAAATAGGCAACCGTGAGCAGGCCTCTGCTTTGCTAGAGATGAAGGGACGACTGAATCGGGACCGGAATGACTCGGAGGAGGCGGCCGAGACCAGAACGCGGCGACGATTTCCAGAAGTCTAGGGCACGATTTTGGGCTCTGGCGGAGGAGAGAGCGAGACGACGCTGCCAACCATTCGCCGGTTGCTCAGTGACAGCGGCGGGCGCTCGCGGATCTCCAGAAATGCCGCGGCGGCGGCGAGTTTGCTTTGCCGGAGTTGAGCCAGAGGGCCGAAAGAGAGGGAGAGAACAGGAGAACAAGGGGGCGGCAGCGGCGCCTCGCCGTTGCCAACAGAGGGAGATGGAGAAGCAGCTAGCGGTCGTGTCACCGCCGGAGGGAACGATGGAGGTGGTGACGTCGTGCTGGCCGGATTTGGTGGGCTGAGAACGAGAGAGAGAAGAGAGGGAGGGGGTCGACGGATTGAGAGAAAGAGAGAGACGAGTTGGGTGAATAAGAGGGTTGGGCCATTTCCTTGGGCTTTAGTTTAATGGGCCTTTGTTATTTATTTAATTTGGGCTTTTCCCTTTTAATTGTAATTGGGCCGAAAATTGGGCTTTGATTTATTTTACTTTGGGCCGAATTATATAACTCTCTGGGCCGATTCTTTTATTTAAAACCCAACTGCATTTTTGTATGAATTGGGCTCCTGTTTTGTTTAATTTTGGGCTCCTATAGTAATTGTTTTTGGGCCGAATTATTTTAAAAAGATGGGCTTTAATTATTCTATAAGAATTGGGCTGAGATATTATTATTAATAGACTTCTATTTCCAAATTCCATATGTATATTGTTGGGCCGGTTATTGTTTCATTTGGGCCGATTTTAATAGAGTAGAATGGGTTGAACGATTATTTCAGTTGGACCTTATTTATTTAATTGCAGTTGGGCCTTGCATACTTGATTTAAACTTAGCCCAACTGTTAATTATTTATTTATTGGGCCAAGATTTATTTAATTACTTGAGCCGATGAATATTTTCAATTGGGCCTCTCATGTTAATTATTCAAGCCCATTTTTACTTAATTAATTATTAGGCTGCCTTATGTTGAGCCTTTTAATTATTTAATCTTATAACATTACTTATTCCTATTTATTAAGCCGATTAATTATGAGGTTATAAAGCGAATAAGCTGAAGTATTTATTTATTTTCTTTTGACTACGAGGAGCGGGGTTTATTTAATTGACGGATTAGAACACCCCGAAGAGAACGGATTAATTTTTGTTAATTATCCGGCTTCATGAGACGAGACTTAGCTTTTGTTTAAATCCGATAATCTGGATTAACAATAGAGAATTCCCTGATTATTATCTCAGAATAATAGTTCATGCATACGAGATTCATGCATAGTTAAATTGCGCATTCTCATTTAATTGAGAATTTTTCCTCGATTTAAAGTCTTACGTTATTTTCTCGGATTAAAGGTCGAGAGCAAGAATAAGAGCTCGTCAAGGAGTCATTAATCTGTAGTAAAGCTTTGCTAACAGGTGGGCATTACTTTCATATATATCAAATGAGTTTAATGTTACAATTTAATAAGTTATTCAGTTACAAAATCTTTAAACTGAAAATTATTTCAACTGTTGTCTTGCCATAAATGTTTAAATTTTGGTATGATATCTATCTGATGTGTTATGTAATCGAATTCGGGTCCTGAGCAGTTGATAGCTATCCTGCCAGGGCTAGTGTACACCAGTGACCGTGAGTCATCTAGCGGGTTGGCCGGTCAAGTGTTCGTGAGAGGTGGCCACCTCTCCGGCACAAAGTTTCAGATATGATAGATTACAAGAGAACTTAGTCTGCAGACGAACTTTAAGAATCACAAATGAATTTAGTAAGCTTGGGCCTTTAGCGAAAAACTCCCTTGCTGTACTGTTTATGATGGCATGACAATTTACAACTTTACGAAGTATGTTATATTTCATAGTAGGCATATGTGCCCACTGAGTACCTTTGTACTCAGCCCTGCATGTATTTCTAAATGTGCAGGTTGAGCAGTAGCCGATGGTGATGAAGTGACGAGCAGGAATTTCTTTTGTCTCGACAGTATATATATATTTTGAAAAACTCTTGGGTACATGTCTTCATACATGTAATCAGAAACCTTATTACTTCCGCTGTGTACTCAAAGAAGTCTTATGTTATTTTGGCTAAGTTGGAAATATTCGAACTTACTAGTTCAATCGAATCATTACAACTAAACCTTCGTTATATATATTAGATGTTTCCTTCGTTATTAATGAAAAATACGATCCTTCTCTATTTATTTATTTCCCTTTTCTACTCCCGCTTCTTATCTCCCTCCCTTAGTCATGGTTTCCCGGTATAATTATCCTTAATTAAGTCCGGTCGTGACATTTCTCGATCCTTTTTCGTCGTAAGGATAGTGAGAAACGAAGGCCGTAAGTTGGCCGGTGGCTAAGTCGGGAATTCGACGTTGGCCTCCGAAGGATATTGTGGCCTTTGGTCGGGAAAATATAGAGAAGGTTTCGGCCTTTCGATTGTTGGGTTTGGTAGCCTAAAGATGGAGGAATGAGTACACGTTCTCGGTTCAGAGCCTAGTGGCCGGTCGACGAAGAAATGGCCCGGCGAAGGGAGCTCACTTGAGCTCTTGCAAGTAAAAAAAAAAACAAATCTCAAACTCTCTCTTGCTCGCTGCACTTCTTCCTTCTGCAGAACTCTCCTCAATTTATAGAGGAGTTTCTGCAGACAACAGAATCAAAATGGTGGAAATTTTGGTACCTGGAGTTGCAACTTTTGAAGATTTGATCGTTGAAATTTACATCCTTTGACAATTGTGATCTTACCGTGAAATTTCTTTCTCGGCGTGCTGAAGCTTTTGAAAATTGTGGATATTGGCGTGATTTTCTTCTCCTACAGGAGACTTTGGGGTGTGATGGAGTTCAGATATACTACAGGAAGAAATCTGCAATCTTTACAATCTCCTTCTGCAGTAATGGTGTATTGGAGGGGAAGGTGAATAGTATAGGGAATAGTGTAGGGAATAGTGTAGGAAATAGTGTAGGAATTGATGTGTTGGATGAAAAATCGAGACATACGTGTAGTGCCGTGATCTAGTTTCTCCTAGTTCCTGTAATAATTTTCCAATTCTCGTTTAATAAATACTCGTCGTATTTATATAAATTAAATCCTCAATCTTGAGATTTAATACGTGAAAGTCGGAATTAATTCGCGACTTAATACCTTAACTCATATAATGCGAAATAATAAAATTATTATGCATATGATCTCAAGTTATAATTCTAGCAATTTGATTTAAATAACACGATTTATAAAATCGGTTATAAATCTAAATTTTCTAATAATATTGATTAAATCAATAAACTGGTAAAACAAAGTCTCAAACGTATAGTTAAACCAATAAATTTAATTATTGGTTTCATTCATGACTGAATATTAAATCGCAGCTCTGTATCTCTTATACAGACTTTTGCTGAAATAATATTATCTGAACAAAATAATCACCATAAATAATTAAAAGAATTTTATAACTAATGCACATATTTAATCTAATATGTATTTAAAAGAGCGGGGCATCACAACATAACATGTTTTTCTCTTTTAAGAATTTTTAAAATTTGACTTTTATGTTGGGCCCCTATCTATTTAATTTTGTTTGGGCTCTATTTCACTAAGTGGGCTGAATTTCTTTTAAGATTGGGCCGATTTATTTTAACATCTTTATTTGTTGGGTTTGCCCATTTAATTTATTAATTGAACCAATGACTGGTTAATTTGGATTCTGATTTAATTAATTAAATTTCTCATTAATTATTTTTGTCCAAGTGTTATTATATGCATATATTGTTTGATTTATATACTAAAGTCTTACCAATTTATGGAAGAAAAATATTTTTTAAGTTGATTTTATATACTATATATATATATATATATAGCGATTGTGGGACCCACACGAATTGGCCCATTGGTATTTTCCTGATTACGGTAATTACTGGGCTTTTTCGTTTCTTTCCTGGTAATTGTTGAGAATGTTTTAGGGGAATAATATTTTGTTAGGAATTAGGTACAGAAAATAAAATTATTGAGGGCTTAAATTACTACATTTTAGATCATTCTTCGTACTCACTCACCCACCTATTTATTTCTATATTTATGTATATATTTTTCATATAGTTTGGCAGAGGTAAGTTGATATTGTATTATTATCACCGTGAAATTTGTTGAATATTTAATTAAATGGTTAACAACCGGAAAATCCGTGAGAAATTTCAATTTTCTGATTTATATCACGACCCTAAAATTTTACTTTCAGATACATCAATTTTTATTGGTTTGCAATTTTCCCACAAATTACAAATTCGCCCAAATCAAATCTGATTTGGCAACCGGCACGTCAACGTGGCAACCGGAATGCCTATGTGACAGTCGGAATCACCATATCACACACACACACACACTCCACTCTCTCACACACCCCACTCTCTCTCTCACACGTCACCACACTTTCTCTCTTTCTCTCTTAGATTCATCACTCTCTCTCATCTCCGACCACCACCGCCGCCACTTTTCCCCCTCCGGCGAGGCAAAGCTCAAGTCTCTGTTCTCTTCTCCGGTCGGCAAAACCTCCTCCTTCTTCCACAATCTCCGCCGCCTATTCTCCAGTCGACGGACACTCCTCCTTCCTCCACGACCTCTGCTGCCTTTCCCCAGCAAACCCTCCTTCCTCCACGACCTTTGCCGCCTGTTCTCCACCGGCGAACCCTTCTCCTTCCTCCACGGCCTCCGCCGCCTTCCCCCAGCAAACTCTCCAAAACAAATACCCAATTCCCCAACTCCAACTCCAATTTTCCTAAGCCAGATGCGGAGAGAGAGGAGAGAGTCGGATCCCCCGTCGCCACGACCTCCGCTGCCTCTTCTCCATCCCGAAACCCTTCTCCTTCCTCCACGACCTCCGCCACCTATTCTCCAGCCGGCGAACCCTTCTCCTTCCTCCACGATCTCCGCCGCCTACCCCCAGCAAACCCTCCTCATCCACCGGCTTCCCCCAACAAACCCTCCAAATCAAACACCCAAATCCGTCGACCACAACTAGAACAGGAGAAAGAGAAGAGCATGTACAATGAAACGGTGCCGTTTCATTTTAAAATTCACAAAATAAAAATAGGAACCACGTCAGTTTCGATTTTGTCACATAGGAGCCACGTCAGTTTCAATTTGGCCGGAGGTTCTCGCCGTGGAAAAAAAACAGACAAAATTATAAATTGATGTATTTGGAAGTCAAATTTTAGGGTCATGTATGTTGTCATATTTCTGTAAATATTTATTCGAAAAATAAGAAAATCACAACTGAATTGTGAGTAAATATGAAATACTCCCTCCGTCCCACAAATAACTTCTTAATATGGGACGACACGAATTTTAAGAAAATATTGTTACGTGTATTGGTAGTGAATAAAAAGTGTTATAATTAATACTGAAAGTGTCGCGGCCCTTTCCCAATTAAGGCCCGTGTAGCGTGGATAAATCATCACGCAAATACTACACCAAGGACTGATTTATTCACAGGAGTTTGATATATTATAAACTTAATGATATAAATAGAAAGACTCATTGAAGGGACATCTTGCAAATAAAATACTAAGCAATATTAGTCCAACATTAGAATTTCTCACATTGGGCTTATGCCCTTATTGCACAAACTATCATAAAGTAGTAGTAGACATCGGGGTTCAAATTTTACACACACAACCAAAGCGTAGTCAGATTACTCGTATGGAGACGAATAATCTGTGAGGTCCAATCGAGACACAATACGAATACCCTCACAAGCGAGGGCATTTATTTTACCGTTTGTAATAAAACAGAATTTAAAACACACAATAGAAGTGATTTTAAAGTTCCGAGTGTAACTTGTGCCACGCACATAGAGCACTCTCCCCTCGATCGTCATTCAACCTGCACATTTAGAAATACATGCAGGGCTGAGTAATGAAATTATTACTCAGTAAACACGTGCCGAAAAATAATTTGAAAGGTGCTCAATTAGAGCTAGATGTTGAACTTGCCTGGCAGTAGCTGAACACATGATATTATTTTAGGAAAAGAATCACATGTTCGCCATTTTCGCAAATAACCAAATAATAATAATCAATAATCATATATTTCACAATTCAGGTTATCCATTTAACTCACAACATATGTACCATTTTGCTACCCAACATCATCATCTTAAAGATGAAATCATAATAACCATGGAAAAGAGAAGGTGGCCACCCTCTCAGTTCCTGTGACCGGCCGATGCATGACAACGGCTCACGATCACACCCATGTGCACAAACCTTAACTAGTAGCCCGTCAGCTCACGTAGTTCAAGGCCGATCGTATCATCATAGTAGCAGGTACCATATACTCATCAACACAAATCATGGCAAGTCAACGGTTTAACAACAATTTTTCACCAATATAGAGGATTATTGATAATAATAATAATAATAATAATAATAATAATAATAATAATAATAATAATAATAATAATAACGTATAAAAGATTTTATGTTTAACCCACATAAGAGGGTTTGCAAGGCCCGCATATTAGGGTTAGAAAATATGCCTACCTTTCGTCCTTGCTCTTTCCTTATCGTCACTTATAATCACTTGCGTGCTTTACCACGTTCAGACCTTAAATAAACGAGAATATATATATATATTCGTGTTAATAGAGAAAAATAAAATAGACGATTAACAATCATTAATCGTTTATTCACTCTCATTAATAGGAGTTCTTCTCCATCATAAATATATATATATATATATATATATATGAATCACGTATCTATGCTCGATAAAACGAGTCATCTATATATATATATATATAAAGTACTTTATTAATAAGTACTTACTTATCTCCACAAGGCGTAGCGAATTGATATTCCTTCTTCAACTGAGCTAACTTAGAATTCCCGTTTTCCTCGTCCCGATCTATCATAATAATCCATAATATTACTATGTAAGATTTCTTTTTCAAAGAAAAGAAATTTAAACCAAAAATATAATTATTAGAAATAAGAATTTTCTAATAATATTATTATTATCAAATCCTTTCTTATATAAATATATACTCAATATAATATATATATATATATATATATAAAACCAATACCAAGTACATATATATATATATATATCCTCATGCTTATATACATATGTACGTACACATACATATATATATCATGCATGCATATGTGCAGGTGTGCATGAGAAAGAGAAAAAGTCGGGACAAGAAAATAAGCGTCGGCTACCCGAGAAGCTAAGACCGACGACTGCTCTCCTCCTCGGTGCGAGCTGCAGTGGTTCCGGCGGTGCGTAGGAGCTGCTGCTACTCTCTTTCGTTCTTTTGGGGAGTTACCGCTGGTGGTGAGCTAGGGAGGAGAGATGTGGTGGCTGCCGAATTATAATTTGAGGGTGAGAGTCGAGAGAGAGAAGTAAGGCAGCAAGGGCTCGTAGAGCTTGGCCGCTTGACAGTCCGGCGTTCGCTTCGTCGTCGTCAAGGAGGTAGAACGTGAGGGAGGAGGGTGGCAGTGGAGCGGTGGTACAGCAGAGGTCGAAAGAGAGACGAAGAAAAGGGGCGGCGGCTCGGCGGTTCAGCCGCGAGCTGCTGCTCCTTCACGTTGCTGCTGTTGCTGCTGCGTTTGCTCCAAATGTTGGCTGCTGTTGCCTCTTAACAAAGGCTGGAGAGATGGGGGTGGTTGAGAGGAAGGAGGGTGTGAGGGTGGTGGGGTGGTGCTGCGTGCAGGGGGGGGGGGGGGGGGATAGGTGATGAGTGCTGAGCGAGAGGGGGGTGGAGTGCTGGGTAGGTGCTAGGCTGATTTGTTTAGTGTGTGTGTAGGAGTCTCTTCATGTCTATTTATAGACTTTCAATCATAATCACGTTTTCCCCATTTGCGTGTTATCCATTTACTCACTCGTCACCTCGTTATGCAGGTCCCAACTTCCATGCATAGGTTTTGGGATGCATAGGTTTTTGGGATGCATAGGTTTTAGCAGCTCTCATGTTATTATTCCATTTATTATGAATTTGACTGAACCAAGCATTAAAGTTAACACAATTGACATAGTCACTTAAGCAAATAATGTCACCAAAAACTTGTTCTTGCAACACACGCAAGTGAAAATCTAAATGTGATTACCACAGTCACTGCAGCAGGAAATTAACCACAGTAATATTATAGCCTAATTCACATTAAGTGCATCAGCAAGCAGCTTTTCGACTAATATCACATTAAGATTCCATCCTTACACAATCTAATATCTCTCATGTGAACAAGCCAAGTCTTCACAAGTCTATGGGTTGAAAGAGAACGCTAATTGGTGGCACTGACAGCTTTCATTCTTCATATAGATATGCTTATGGCTGTTCTCTTTATAGAGTAGATCATGATAATTCACTCACTCGTTAATTAAGTATGAATTAATTTTTTTACCCAATTCCATGCATAGGTTTGTTTGATTTGGGAATCCCTTTTTTAACCCAACTTCCATGCATAGGTTTGTTTGATTTGGGAATCCATTTTTTCACCCAATTCCATGCATAGGTTTGTTTGATTTGGGAATCCCTTTTTTCGCCCAACTTCCATGCATAGGTTTGTTTGATTTGGGAATCCCTTTTTTCACCCAATTCCATGCATAGGTTTGTTTGATTTCGGAATCCCTTTTTTAACCCAACTTCCATGCATAGGTTTGTTTGATTTGGGAATCCTTTTTTTTGTTGCCATTGAAAAATTCTTCAGTTTCTCTATCTTTTGCCTAACACCCATTTCTAACTTTACCATCTTAATTAATTAAATACATACTTTAATTAATTTAATTTTGAAAAATAAATTGGTGTGATTAAGTAAATTATTTCTTCAATTTAATTTGGTTATAAAATAATAGTATATTTTGTATATATTTTAAAAATAAAATTTGGATTCAACATTAATTTTTTATGAAAATTTATCAATTAAATTACTAAATAAATTAATACAATTCGAATCTTGCATCAGCTTTCTTAAGCTTCACACGGGATGATTTTCAGAAACTTAGTTATGGTTTTTCAAACTTCAAATGAGATAATGTTCACGAGTCAATTTTGTTCTTTCAAATTTCAAACGAGATGCTCGAAATTCAATTACTGATATTTCAAGCTCCACATGAAATAATGCACATAATTTTTTCAAGATTTTTCAAGCTGCATACAAGATGATGTGTAGAAGTTAGTTATGATCTTTCAAGCTCAAGATGATAATGATATTTATAGTTGCATACGAGACAATTCTTGTAACTTAGTTACGGTCCTTCGAAGTAATAGTCACATTTTAAATTGTGGCTTAGGTTGAAGAACAAAATCATTTGATCTTAATGTAGGATAAATAAGTTATACACCTAAACCCAATATGCCTAAGAGATGTAGAAACTGGTGCATAAGAATAGCTCAGGTTAATCAGTTTCAAATCATATCATCAAGTGAAACACACAGTCACCCCATCAACAACATATTTCTTTAGATGGAACTGATAATTCCAACCTCAGTATCATACAGAATCTCCATTCTCAACTTTAAAAATATAAAATTCAATTGCATATTTGAAATCTTATTCTATGCAACGAAAGTTAAATTATATATTTGCATTTAAATATACTTTTGCCGATCAAACATAATCTTTGCCAAGAATAGAAAATGGGTGCTGAGATTATTTGCCGATACTATGGAAAATAATCAAATTTATTCAATAAAATCTAAAACTAATATTTTCTACAGCTATGAGTTAAATTATATATTTGCATTTCAATATACCTTTGCCGATCAAAAATAATGTTTGCCAAGCATTAAAATTGTGCTGCCGAATATTAAATGTTGAAACCATACAAACTAATTAAAGGAATGATTACGTATTTCAAAGCAGCCAATTTGTCTAGGCACGTATTTCAAAGACATTCTAAAAGATGTTTTCAACATTTTACGGATTCTTACACACGGATTCTTACACGGATTCTTACACACGGATTCTTAGCAGCCAATTTTAGGGAAATGTCTTTGAGCTTAGGAATTGGTGTGTGGCTCGGATGAAGACATGTCAAACTATGGACTATGTAGGTATGAAATAGCCAAATAGCTTTGAGGTATTTTTTAAAAACTTTTTCGTCTGAAGGATTATTTTGTAGTTGTTTACTTAATTTGTTTCACATTTTTTATTTTTCTGAAGAACCCATATTGAATATTTGTGTCCTCCTCTTTCTTCAGTGCGCGAACATCAACCTTGAACACATGGGCCTCTGTCGTCTCTTTCCAGTTGATGCGGGCGTCGGCCATCGGCTCACCGCGGTAGTCTCACGGGCGGTGGAGGGGAGGTTGGAGAGAAGAAATCCCTCGAAGGGATCCCATATATCGAGGCAGAATGGATTGCAGATGTTGTTGCGGCAGCTGCCGAAGAAGCTCAGAATCACTAGACATTTTTCGCTTTCTATTTTGGTTGTTAATGGATCTTCAGCCAAGACGAGGAAGGAAGAGCTGGGTGGGTGGAGGTTGAAGGGGGAAATACTGTACAGGCGACGGCGAGAGTAATCGGACAGCAGGGGACACGGGTCAGCGAAGTTACAGGATGAAGAAGAGAAAGAGAGAGAGATTTACAGAAGAGAGAGAAAGAAAGAGAGATTTACAGAATAGAGAGATTTAGAGAAGAGAGAGAGTTCACGTCTCTGTAGTGGAGAGGAGAGGAGAGAGAGTATTTAAATCTATTTTTTTAATAAAATATTATTAATACTAAACTATAGGATTTATGTAAATTAATGGTAATGTGTATACATGTACATACCGGTATATCTATAATAATTATTCTCTTATATTTCTAATGATTTATACTTACGTCAGATTTAGCATATATTTTAATTATTAATTAATCCTATTTATTATGAAATTTTATTATACGTATATAATATATACCTTGAATAACTAATTTGTTTTTTAAGCAATTCATGAAAATTTAAATTTATGTAGTTATTTAGAAATTTCATCAATGCAATAAAATTTGAATGAAATGGTATGAATGAGTTCGAAGTTAATGGTACTCAATTAATTTAGACTATATATCTTAAGTTGCAATTAAATTATTTCAAACAGATATCATTGTCTAGGTATCTTTATACCTCGGTAAACAGATTTTCTGGGCACGGATTCTTAGCAGCAGCCAATTTTAGAGGCCCAGCAGCTGGATAATATTTCTATCCACAATTTTAGTTATTTATCCCCACGTCATTTCCACATAATATAATTATGGCAAAAAAATAATTACCCACACATATGCTACTTCAATTACCTACATATATAATTATTTAATTTCATTTAAATTACCCCCTGGCTACGCCCCTGCACGCAAGTGAAAATCTAAATGTGATTACCACAGTCACTGCAGCAGGAAATTAACCACAGTAATATTATAGCCTAATTCACATTAAGTGCATCAGCAAGCAGCTTTTCGACTAATATCACATTAAGATTCCATCCTTACACAATCTAATATCTCTCATGTGAACAAGCCAAGTCTTCACAAGTCTATGGGTTGAAAGAGAACGCTAATTGGTGGCACTGACAGCTTTCATTCTTCATATAGATATGCTTATGGCTGTTCTCTTTATAGAGTAGATCATGATAATTCACTCACTCGTTAATTAAGTATGAATTAATTTTTTTACCCAATTCCATGCATAGGTTTGTTTGATTTGGGAATCCCTTTTTTAACCCAACTTCCATGCATAGGTTTGTTTGATTTGGGAATCCATTTTTTCACCCAATTCCATGCATAGGTTTGTTTGATTTGGGAATCCCTTTTTTCGCCCAACTTCCATGCATAGGTTTGTTTGATTTGGGAATCCTTTTTTTTGTTGCCATTGAAAAATTCTTCAGTTTCTCTATCTTTTGCCTAACACCCATTTCTAACTTTACCATCTTAATTAATTAAATACATACTTTAATTAATTTAATTTTGAAAAATAAATTGGTGTGATTAAGTAAATTATTTCTTCAATTTAATTTGGTTATAAAATAATAGTATATTTTGTATATATTTTAAAAATAAAATTTGGATTCAACATTAATTTTTTATGAAAATTTATCAATTAAATTACTAAATAAATTAATACAATTCGAATCTTGCATCAGCTTTCTTAAGCTTCACACGGGATGATTTTCAGAAACTTAGTTATGGTTTTTCAAACTTCAAATGAGATAATGTTCACGAGTCAATTTTGTTCTTTCAAATTTCAAACAAGATGCTCGAAATTCAATTACTGATATTTCAAGCTCCACATGAAATAATACACATAATTTTTTCAAGATTTTTCAAGCTGCATACAAGATGATGTGTAGAAGTTAGTTATGATCTTTCAAGCTCAAGATGATAATGATATTTATAGTTGCATACGAGACAATTCTTGTAACTTAGTTACGGTCCTTCGAAGTAATAGTCACATTTTAAATTGTGGCTTAGGTTGAAGAACAAAATCATTTGATCTTAATGTAGGATAAATAAGTTATACACCTAAACCCAATATGCCTAAGAGATGTAGAAACTGGTGCATAAGAATAGCTCAGGTTAATCAGTTTCAAATCATATCATCAAGTGAAACACACAGTCACCCCATCAACAACATATTTCTTTAGATGGAACTGATAATTCCAACCTCAGTATCATACAGAATCTCCATTCTCAACTTTAAAAATATAAAATTCAATTGCATATTTGAAATCTTATTCTATGCAACGAAAGTTAAATTATATATTTGCATTTAAATATACTTTTGCCGATCAAACATAATCTTTGCCAAGAATAGAAAATGGGTGCTGAGATTATTTGCCGATACTATGGAAAATAATCAAATTTATTCAATAAAATCTAAAACTAATATTTTCTACAGCTATGAGTTAAATTATATATTTGCATTTCAATATACCTTTGCCGATCAAAAATAATGTTTGCCAAGCATTAAAATTGTGCTGCCGAATATTAAATGTTGAAACCATACAAACTAATTAAAGGAATGATTACGTATTTCAAAGCAGCCAATTTGTCTAGGCACGTATTTCAAAGACATTCTAAAAGATGTTTTCAACATTTTACGGATTCTTACACACGGATTCTTACACGGATTCTTACACACGGATTCTTAGCAGCCAATTTTAGGGAAATGTCTTTGAGCTTAGGAATTGGTGTGTGGCTTGGATGAAGACATGTCAAACTATGGACTATGTAGGTATGAAATAGCCAAATAGCTTTGAGGTATTTTTTAAAAACTTTTTCGTCTGAAGGATTATTTTGTAGTTGTTTACTTAATTTGTTTCACATTTTTTAATTGGAAAACTAAGAAAATGCGATCACTCATAAACTAGCAAAGGAAACATCAAACACAATAGTTTAATTGGAAATCGTTGCTAGAATCGATCGAACCCTAATTTGAATTTGGAAACACAATGGAAGTTCAGAATATTCCGTTTCTGATATTTTCCGAATTTGGAAGGGTGTTTATGTCATTACAAAGAATGAGAAAAGAAAAGAAAAAGGAATTGAAAATTGGAAATTAAATCCTTGTAACTTTTATAAAAATGGCCATTGTTTGTTTCAGGTCAAATTTTTTCATCTAAAGATCGAGGAATCTTGAGGTGGTATTTTCTTCTTTTCTTTTACAACTTCACCAACTCCCTTTTTGTCACCTCATCAATTTCTCTTCATTTTTGTTACAGCGAAAACAACAAATACAGCAACATACTCATCAAAACCAAACTCCAAGACTTGATTTTTTTCTCATTTGCGTGTTATCCATTTACTCACTCGTCACCTCGTTATGCAGGTCCCAACTTCCATGCATAGGTCCCAACTTCCATGCATAGGTTTTGGGAATCCCTTTTTTCACGCAATTCCATGCATAGGTCCCAACTTCCATGCATAGGTTTTGGGAATCCCTTTTTTCACCAATTCCATGCAGCTCTGTTAATCTTTCTGTTATGGCTTCGCTGATGTGGCAGGCTTATTAGTTCAAAATAACCTCCGTCTTGTAACTTAAACAGAATGTATTCTGCTCTATATATAGAGCTATAATCTGGAATGAAGAATCTTGAGTTTCCCTTTACAATTCATATGATTTAGTTCCTATCTTCACCAACTCCCTTTTTGTCACCTCATCAATTTCTCTTCATTTTTGTTACAGCGAAAACAACAAATACAGCAACATACTCATCAAAACCAAACTGAAGAAGGTTCGTTTCCTTTCAAAGCTTTATTTTAGAACATATATAATCTCTCCCTTTAGTTATTGTCAGAAAAGATGACAGACTTGGCATAATATATATATATATATATATACTCCTAAAAACTCAGCAACAAACACAAAAGAAATGAGATGAATCTGTAACAAACAAGCTCCAAGACTTGATTTTTTTTTTCTTTTTCTAAAAAAAACAAAAATCTTCATCTGGGTGATCAGGAGAGACGGCGAGAGGAGGCGCGGCTGCCGTGGATGCTCGCCGGAGATATTGGAGAATTGCGTTAGGTTTTTTCGTTTTCGCCCAACTTCAGCTTTAATGAAGATTGAAATTAATGATCTAATACAGAAATTTGTAATAATTAATTGAAATTGCAATTTTTGTATGACTTTGTTTGGAGGTCTTCATCTTCCACTTAGAAGTCAACGGGTGTTATATCTTTGCACTTTAGTTTGGTTTTAGTTACTTCTCTAATGAAAGTAGTTAATTAACTACACTATAACTATTTAGGGATTTGACTTATTTGTCGATATCTCTTTCAGAAATACGTAAAATAATTCAAATAGATGTTTTTCCATTTTTGTTGTCAAAGCATGTACAACACTTGAATAAAACTAATTTGAAGTAAAAGCATTCCAACAGCAAAAACAAAAAAAATGAAAAATGTTGAAAAAAATATGTCTCTGATAACCACGAACTCCTTGAAACTGAGTCTAGCATCGTACCTCTAGACTCCTAAACGTTGCTAACACTCCCATCTCTCCGTCGCACCACCATCTCAAGGTACGTTTTATTTTAAGAATTCAAAGGTATTTACAAAATTCTCAAAAGCATTTTCAAAACTATTCAAAGAAAAAGGAGGTGTCCTATAAAGAAGAGAACTATGCCAACAATGTTTATTTTATCTAATGATATGCAATAACTCAAGCAAATGACGTTTTGGGATAGACCGAGCCTTAACGATTCAGCAAGAAATGCTTGTCGAGTTGGATTTTTCCTGAATTCCCTCGACCCAACAAGAACGATGACATGGTGGGATTGTATGTGCTCTCTGCTAATAAAGAAGGTTTTAAAAGAGTGTTAAGAACCAAGAACCCCACAGATTGTTGCGATAAGATGGAAAGCTAGAAATACCTATGAGATAGTAGTAGAATTACGTAGATAGCATTAGCAGAACCTTGAGTATCACACATGATGTTCAAATATAGAAGATGGACCCTAGGAACTGTTTAAGTTTCTTCTACTCGTTTCGTTTTATTGCTAGTATTTGATACATAACCTATTTTTCAGATGGAGCCACCACATCCACCCCCACATTTTACCGAGCATAGGAGCGCGATCGATCAAATGACATATACTACAGAGATGGAGGAAAGACTTAGGAGATTTTGGCTGTGCCGGTGGGACCCAGCTGAGCCCCTCGGGATATTCCTAGGGCGATACGTGGATGCCTGGCATGCAGCATGGACGGCAGGAGTCACCGAGTATGAAGCTGGTCAGCAGCTCGTCTGACTCTTGCCACCTGATTGGAGAGTTTTAGCCATATATTTCCAATGCTGCCCATGCCAACAATACAACTAGCAAACACCCATCTCATCTCCTTCAAAACTCTGAAAAAATCATCCATATTCATACATAAGTATTGATCTTAATTTAACCAAATAATCACCAATTTCGGGTTAATATTAGAGACAAGATCAATTACGATCAAAATCATCATAATTCTGGCAGGCAAGTCAATGTCATTAATCTCATATAACCAAATAAACTAATCAAGGAGTATGGTTAGTTAATTAGTATAGCTTGGTTACTTCATCATCGATTTTCATCTACCTGTGTGCAGCTACCATAATAATCAAGAACACTATTCAAACTCAAGGCCAATACTAAATATTCCACATTTTCATACCCTAATCAGAACAAAAGGAACGAAACCAGAAACATCCTCATCAAAAACACATACGACACGAAACCTAATGTGAAAACTGAAAAAAAAAAATCTTGTGGGGAAAGCAGCTGAAACTAACCTGAAAAAATGGGATAATTCCATCGGCTTGGGGATTCAGTTAATAGGTGCCCCCAAAAACACCCCTCCGAATTTCTATCTCCTTTAATCGAACACCTGGTGTGCGGCTATGTGTGTTTGGAGCTGTGGTCTATTGGAGGTCAAGGGAGAGATGAGGCAGCGCCGCTGCTGCCGCCGATGCTTTCCACCGACGAACAGTGGCAGAGGAGAGAGAGGGAAAAGGGTTTGGGTAGGGAAGAGAGAGGAAGAGAGATGAGAGGTGGAGAAGGAGTTAGCAGATTATAAAGGCCAGAAACACAGAGAGATTAGATTATAGGTGAGAATTAATGGTGGTGTTTTTCACAAATAGGATCTCCCAATTAAAGAAGAAGATTCCCTGTCATAATTGATATTGCATGAATGCTAGAAATGGAAAAGATTTAATTTTGACAATTGTTTTTTTTTTTTTTTTTTTTCTCAATACACTTGGCAATTGTTTCCTTTTCGAGAATCTAATTTTGAAATCTGCATTTTCATCTTTCGTTCTCTTTTTCCAAGATTTTCGATTCTTGCTGCTTTTTTCTGAAAAAGTTAACGCCTTACTTCTTTCTATTTCCATTACCAAAATGATGCAAGTATTTGAATTTGATCCCATGCTTCCTAAAGATGGATTGGATAATATCTTTATTAAGTTTGCGGTTATTTTAATGGTAAATTTTTTATTGAAAAACGATAAATAAAAAAAAGACGAAAGTAAATATTATTTTACTTCGCTTTTTTATCTTATACTCCTTCTGTCATATTCTAATACGCTCATTTCTTTTGGATACGAAAATTAATAAACTTATATTTTAGGAGTTGGTTCACATAAATTAAACATTTTTTTTTCTCAAAATCGAAAACAAACATATTCTAGTGAGACGTCTCAGAAAGGAAAACGACCCTGCTAGAATAGGGACGACCCTGCTAGAATAGGATGGAGGGAGTATTGATGAAAAAAAAAAACTTATCTAAGATTATACACTTGTTTACTTTGTTGGAAATAGGTGATCAAATTATCAAAATTATCATACTAAATATTGAAAATATTTCCACGCCACTACCCAAAAACTATCAATTACCATTGGAAATAAAATAAATGAAAAGGAGTTGTCCGAGAAAATATTTCACTATGTTCTGAGAAATTCTTTTATTATACTCCCTCCGTCCATGATATAGTTTCAACTTTTACTATTTTGGTATGTCCATAATATTATTTTAAAATATTTTTTTATTCAATAAAATACTTTTATTAAAAATAGAATGCAATGACTAATATCATAGTAGGCGGAAGAAATGATAATTCATATATATATATATGGTGATTTCAAATAGAATGATGATTTATACAAAGATAATATACCAAACATAAAAATAAAATCAAAGTAGGAATCATCATTCCATTCCCAATTCAAATGGCACTCTCAGCAAAGCCGAAGATTTCACTGGCATTCTTAGCCAAAATGAAGCCATAAATCCGGGTAATTAATTAATAAATTATTTAATTAAACAAATTTTTTTTTGACATTCCATCCATTTTAGGCATTTTCTATTAAAAGATAAGTATAATAGTGATAATAATGTATAATATTTTTATAGATTATATAATTTTAAATAACACAATTATCCTTAAATTAAATATAAATGAAAGAATATAACAAGCTAATCTGCTTTTATAAAACAAATTTCTTTTATAATATAAACATATATATATATATATATATATATATATATATATATAAACCTCAAAATTTGGGAGGGGGCGTCAGCCCCCCCTGGCTACGCCATGCATTCGTGAAAGATATCTTCAAACTTTCCAATTCTGTACGTGGCTACTTCCTTCATAGTTACAATAGGGTGACTCACTTGAATAGTAGCCGTCTGGTGAGCCGTCCATGCAAACTTCTTTATATATATATATATACTAACCTTTTTCTCCAAAGGGAAATTGGTTAGGCAGCTTCTTTAATTTGATCATGCGAAGGAGCTGAGGTTTTTCACATTTGGAGGAAGACAAGAGAGGCGGATCAGTGGCACTACAATTACTATAATTGGCAGCCAATAATAGATCATGGACACTTTTCAATCATCAAGTCCCCACAACAAGATTAATTACCACCCAATTAAACTCTCCCTTTTAAATTCTATATTTAAAGTTGATCCAAAATTGAGATTTTTTCTTTCCTTTTTTTTTTGAGTTTTTGATGGGAACTTTATCGCTATTTTAATTAGCAACAAAAACTGCAACTATAACAGTGTAATTGTAGCAACAAACAGCAAGCTAGAGTATCGTATCCACGATGACTGATAAATGAAATCACTGTAACTAATTCTAATATATAAGGACTCTAACAATATTCAAGCAAAACATTGAAATGAATTAATTAATTAAAACTAATACTGAAACAAAGCAAATAAAAATCAAGTAGAAAATCAGATAATAAAACAACTGATCCTAGGGATGTAAATTCATTAATCAAATTCACATAATAAACCTATATATTAATCCTAAGTACCAGTTTAATCTAGTCTTGATGAGCGATCGCATAGATAATCAAACGCTCTCGGTAGAGCAGTATATGACAGTACATTAGTAAATTCTCTGTCTTCGTTAGGTCTCAAAAAAATCTACTAACTCCCAAAAGCACATAAGAATAGCTCCCTATGATCCACCTATATATCTCCGTTAGGTCTCAAAATTAAAATCATATCATACATTCCCGAAGGAAGAAGCTCAAGTGCACAAGAGAATTCATTTGATGAACTTGAATTAATGCGAAGCTCAAGAGGAGTATGCAATTCATGGATGCAGCCCAACTTCAAAACCTATATCTATAATAAGAATATAGGAAGGTTCGAGGAAATGACCAACTGTCTAACGCGTTCTGATTTCGTTTTGCTCCTCTTGAGAAAAGGAAAAGGAGAAAATTAATCTAGTGTATCTCTAAGCTCCTAAAGATGCATGAGGTGATGTGTATACTTACCGAATTTACATTGAAAATTCTTCAATTATTTGCAATCCATGTGCGACTACCTAACTTTGAAAATTGACCATTGCTAAATTCTACCAACGCTTTCATTTCCATACACCTAATTTCCTTTTTGGGAGTATTTATAATTATTAAAATTTTGGTTCATGGATTTGATTAGACCAGGGACACGTTTAATTTCCTTTTACAATATAATTCTAATCCCTGAGAAATTATAATTGTTTGCCTAAGTCTAGTTGACAGATGTAAATTTCAGTGCCTTCTTTTTCCATTTTCAGGTTAGGCTGAGAAATTATTTAAGAGGTGGTCTCCTGTGCACCCGGGTGCACCGTGCACCTAGGTACAAAATGATACTAACAGTTACACTAAATGACACTAACACTAACATTATCTCGAAATGACACTAACACTATTTTGTTTTACAAATGACACTATCATGTTATATAAATAACACTGTCGCGAAATGACACTAACACTATATTGAAATGACACTAACATTAAATGACACTAACATTAAATGACACTATCATGTTATCGAAATGACACTGTACACCCGAGTGCACTGTGTACCCGGGTGCACAGGAGAATTTGTGAATATTTAATGCAGTACTATGTTTTTTTTAAAAAGGAAAAAGTTTTGTTGGAAGAGTTCGATGGAACTTTTATTAATTACTCAAATAGTTAAACTACATACTTATTAGTATTGAGAAACTTTATTAATTACTCAAATAGTTAAACTACATCATTTTGCTTCTACATATGGCATGTGATCACTGAAACCTAAGATAATCTATATTGTTCAAACTTCAAACCTAAGATAATTATATTTTTATATTTTTATTCTGTTGATAATATCAAAGTAGTTAAATCATTATTATCCCTAATTATAGTTTATCTATCTCTTTATATATAGTACAAAAAGTAAATCGATCGATAACTTTATTTAACCTTACTATCTACAATAGCAACTGAGCTATATCGTGGTCCATGTAACATTTAAATCCCTCAATTTTATAGCTTTTTTCAGTAAGTTTTGTTTAATTTTCTCTAGAAATAATATTTTCTTTGAAAACCAAAAATAATACTAGCTCTTTCACCACCCGTGACTAGCTAATTAGTGCATGAAAATGGAAACATGGTGAAATTGCACTTCAATATATATCACATGGTGTGAAGACTCCCAAATTAGTTGTATCACTCTTCCACATAAACGTTTGGGAAAGACTCCCAAAAAAGGCAATTATCAATTTTTTATCATCATTATAGTAATATCCCAAAACGTTTGGGAATTTGATAATATATATCCCGATTTTCTGCATTTAGTATACATGCAATAGTTGCTTGGCTAGCTGTCGTTAAGTTATAAATTTGGTTTGTGGAGGGAATTTCCAAACTATATACTAATTCTTTCTTTAAATCACTTAACCCAAAAAAATCCCACAACTAGAAAGCAGAAATAAATTTATTTGAATGTTTGATGGTATGGGTTGGTTAGATGTCACATTAAGTATTTAATTTAACCCATCCGCTATGGGTTTTTAAAAATAGGAAAATGCTAAGAATAGGTATGTACAAAATCAGTCTATTCTCACTCAAGAAAAACGTGTTATTTCCTTTTATTAATTAATTTATTTAAAAAATTGATGCCCATACCCCTATAAAACATAGCAAAAAAGGACCCTTAAAAAAGTAATAATAACAAAAGAAAGATGCAGACATTTTGATGCAATTGTTTTCTCGTGTGTTCATCAACACAATATACTCCGTCCGTCCCAACGAAAGCGGTGCGCTTCTTTTCGGCACGGGATTTAAGGAGAAAAAGATTATAGTGTAAAAGTGTGTAAAGGTGTATGGGACCACATTGCTTGTAGTGTAAAATTATTACCAAAAAAAAAAATGCACCACTTTCATTGGGACAGCTCAAACAGGAATACGCACCGCTTTCGTTGGGACGGAGGGAATAATTATTAAAATTTCGGTTCATTGATTTGATTAGACTAGGGACACGTTTAATTTCCTTTTACAATATAATTCTCATCCCAGAGAAAATTATTACTATAATATATTGTTTGCCTAAGTCTAGTTGATAGATGGAAATTTCAGTGCCTTCTTTTTCCATTTTGGGTTAGGCTGAGAAATTATTTAATAAACTTTTTTTGAAAAAAGGAAAAAGTTTTGTTGGAAGAGTTCGATGGAACTTTTGTGGTATTTAAAGGAAATAAACAAATTAAGAAAACTGCATACTAATTACTCCCTCCGTCCCAAACGAAAGCGGTGCGCTTTTTTTCGGCACACGAAAGCGGTGCGCTTTTTTTCGGCACGGGATTTAAGGAGAATAAGATTGTAGTGTAAAAGTGTGTAAAGGTGTGTGGGGCCACATTGTTTGTAGTGTAAAATTATTACCAAAATAATGCTTATAAATTTCTGCTTATAAATAATGCTTCATCCCTTCACAATTCTTCACACCTCAAACAACTCTCTCTCATCTCTCACTCTCTCTAACTTGATTCTCTCTCTGTAAGCTATTGTGATGGCGACGATGTGGATGATTGTGTGTGCGATAATTTTGGTGATGGTCGGCGGCGAGCAGCCGGCATGCGACAAGGTCCCCTTCACTCCACTTCTCAACGCTACTCAGAAAGGAGCAGGTTAATTCATTCACAATTTTTTTTACATGCATTAATTAATTTCAACATCTAATTAAAACTACATCTACTGATTTAATTATAAAAGATAAAATCTAAATTTTTTTTACCTTTTATAAAACATATAAATATATCAATTTAAGATATTTTTACCCTTATATATGTCGAGCATTAGCGTATTTTCTAAGAATGCTCGACTCGCAATGTTTGAGCACGTCCAACATTGGAGTATTTACCATTACTTGCTAGACTTGCAGAAGTCGAGCATATCGAGCATTAATATATTTATCACAAATACACTAATGCTCGACATGCTCGAGTAATGCATGCATATCGAGCATTAGTGTATTTACAACTAGTCTAGTTGACGGATGGAAATTGCAGTGCCTTCTTTTTCAATTTTGGGTTAGGCTGAGAAAGTATTGGTCACCAAATTCCACAGCCAAATTGGGAAATTTGGTGAGTTTAATTACTTTTTATGTCATTCTATCTATCTTTTTTTTTCTTTCATACAAAATACTACTGAAAATAGATATTGCTAATTAATATTTACATACTAATTTTTCTTGGTAAAATTTTTGCAGACCATGTTGGAGGCCTTTGCAGATTGGTATTTCGATAGAAATTCGGTGATTACCTTGATCAGCACATATGCTTCTCGAGTTTTGTTAATGATATTTTAAGAATTTTAATTTGAAGTTAATTGCAACTTGTAAGAGAGTTTTGGATGTTAAAATAATGGTCCATTTCTTTAGAATATATACATTGCTGCATAACCTTTAGAATCCAAGTTAATTAAACATCTCACTCAAAATAAAAAGAAGACAACACAAGATAATGCTTGAATATAATTAAAATAGAGAAAAAATATATATTTATTATTTATTCACGATTATTGTGACGTTACATGTATAGTAGTAATTCTAGCAAGTAAGGTTTAAATAATAAGCCCCTTGACAATAAGGTATTTCCCTAGCTTCATTAAAAAATGCACGTTGATTCTCTTTACAAAGTAGATCATGGATTAGTTTTTGTTTATAATCACAAAAAACCTGTTTGCCATTTAAATCAGCTTGTCCATTTACTATCACACCACTAATAACGAGGAGAATCAAGATTTGAATCATGATATTCAATTATAATTCGAATCAAAGTATTTGAAATATTCTCTTTTTAAGATGTTTTTGAAGTGACGAATGCTTTCAGTATTTATACTAATTTGGCGAAGCTAGATGTGTTTCAATTCAATTTAATTATGCCGACTATAGAGACCAATTTTTTGCCTCGGTCATCCAGCTCCACGTATGTTGAATTTGACAACTTATATATAAAGTTTTGAACAAATATATTTTCTAATAATATAAATAATTAACGATATGCAATAATTTGCGTTGCAGAATATATTTTCTTCAAATTTAAAAGGTTATGAGAAAATCCATAATTTATTGAAAGATGTATTTTACGGAAAATATCCCTAAAAAAATAATGTTTGGAAGCTTGCCTTCTAACAAGTGTCGTGTTTTTTTTTTTTTTGGGATAAATTCTAACAAGTGCCGTGTTAATTTAGAGTGCTATAGGAAAATGATATCAAATTTTCAATTTTATCTTTAGATACAAAGTATTTAATCGCTCGAATTAATGTCATGCAATTATTAAGAATAAAAAGAGTAAATTTACTCACTTTCTTGATATAAGAACATTGATCGGTGGAGATAATAATTATTCGTGAACGGATAAAATATTTTTTAAATATGATCTATTTGACAAAATACATAATGAAATCTAAATACTAACGATATTGAGATTGAATTTTGAGAGATAAGATATGGGATTGATTGATGGGAGGATATACACAAATTCGGTGGGTGTAATATTTTAGGCTAAATTTAGCAAAAAGAACCCTAATTTTGATTGAACTTTAATACCATATGGGGTCCAAACTTTGTGAATTTCAAAGATGGGCCTTGCCAATTATTTTCACCAACACAATAACAATTTTGAGAAGAAAAAGGCAGAAAATGTGGGACCCACAACAAGCCCTCTTTTCCTTCTTTCTATTTTTGGAAAATATTGAAATAATTGAAAGAGCTTTTTAGCCATGGGAATTGTGACCTCATTCAATTATTCGAGTGCAATTTTAGCCATGGGAATTCGAGCTTTTTTAGCCATGGGAATTGTGGGTCTTGTCTCAACCCCATTCAATGTGCAATTTCTTGGAGTTTGACATGACTAGTCTTCCTATACATGTTCCTCATTCAATTATACGTACACATGTGTAAATATAATTTCATGAGATTTTATGATTATAGGTTTTACCATTCATCGAGTGCATGCAGTCTCATTTCATCTGTCAATTATTCGTATATACAATAGAAAATGTTACATAAATATGTACTAATAGATACTAGATAATCATTTTGCATGACTTAAATTGCATAGAAGGAAAATATACCTAACAACCCAATATGTATTTCAAATGCAAAATTCATACTTTTTGTTAGTACACACATTCATTGTTATAAAAGTTTATTTATATTGTCTAATAATGCTTGAACTTGATCAAATATGTAAAATTACTTAAATTTTTGAAACATTTCAGTAATATCCCTATTTTTCGATTAGACACTTCCAAATTTTTCAACCACTCAAAAATAAAATTCATGTCTTAATATGTTTATTAAAAAAAAATTGGTCCAAAAATATTATTACGTAGACATTTTTTTACAAATAATAGTAATTTTTATTAATGTTTTAAATATTACTCATTCCCTTAATGAACTCCACGAAATTAACGCAATAGACCACTTACCCAACCAAGCTGTCATTTTTTTGTTAATTTATTTAGTTTCAAAGTGAAGAAGAGCATTTCTGCATATTTGGGTGAGGGCCACACTTCCATCTTTGTAGGAACACATTTATGATCAACTAATAAAACTTTATATCTGAAAGGGAAAATATCATTCTTTTTTAACTTATTCTTTTGCATCAATCAATGCACTCCTATACAAGGAGAAAACGTGAAAAATAAAAAGATGAAAAACTAAGGTAAAAAGTTAGATATTTTGTGTGTAGTGGCTCCCTCTCACGTATCTATAATGCACTCCTGTCACATCGCAGGGGTAGGGATGAGTATGAGGACGGACCATCTGGGGTTGACGACATGCCAGCACCGCCATTAGTATTTCAGCAGCAGGAGCCAGTCGTTGAGGACCCACCTGCTCCCCCAGCCCAACCGCTATCTAGATTAGTTCTTTCTTTAATAGTTATTTCTTCGAGCCGGAGGAGTTTTAGCCATATATTTCCAATGCTGCCCATGCCAACAATACAACTAGCAAACACCCATCTCATCTCCTTCAAAACTCTGAAAAAATCATCCATATTCATACATAAGTATTGATCTTAATTTAACCAAATAATCACCAATTTCGGGTTAATATTAGAGACAAGATCAATTACGATCAAAATCATCATAATTCTGGCAGGCAAGTCAATGTCATTAATCTCATATAACCAAATAAACTAATCAAGGAGTATGGTTAGTTAATTAGTATAGCTTGGTTACTTCATCATCGATTTTCATCTACCTGTGTGCAGCTACCATAATAATCAAGAACACTATTCAAACTCAAGGCCAATACTAAATATTCCACATTTTCATACCCTAATCAGAACAAAAGGAACGAAACCGGAAACATCCTCATCAAAAACTCATACGACACGAAACCTAATGTGAAAACTGAAAAAAAAAAACAAAAATCTTATGGGGAAAGCAGCTGAAACTAACCTGAAAAAATGGGATAATTCCATCGGCTTGGGGATTCAGTTAATAGGTGCCCCCAAAAACACCCCGCCGAATTTCTGTCTCCTTTAATCGAACACCTGGTGTGCGGCTATGTGTGTTTGGAGCTGTGGTCTATTGGAGGTCAAGGGAGAGATGAGGCAGCGCCGCTGCTGCCGCCGATGCTTTCCACCGGCGAACAGTGGCAGAGGAGAGAGAGGGAAAAGGGTTTGGGTAGGGAAGAGAGAGGAAGAGAGATGAGAGGTGGAGAAGGAGTTAGCAGATTATAAAGGCCAGAAACACAGAGAGATTAGATTATAGGTGAGAATTAATGGTGGTGTTTTTCACAAATAGGATCTCCCAATTAAAGAAGAAGATTCCCTGTCATAATTGATATTGCATGAATGCTAGAAATGGAAAAGATTTAATTTTGACAATTGTTTTTTTTTTTTTCTCAATACACTTGGCAATTGTTTTCTTTTCGAGAATCTAATTTTGAAATCTGCATTTTCATCTTTCGTTCTCTTTTTCCAAGATTTTCGATTCTTGCTGCTTTTTTCTGAAAAAGTTAACGCCTTACTTCTTTCTATTTCCATTACCAAAATGATGCAAGTATTTGAATTTGATCCCATGCTTCCTAAAGATGGATTGGATAATATCTTTATTAAGTTTGCGGTTAATTTAATGGTGTAAAAATTTTATTGAAAGACCATGAATAAAAAAAGATGAAAGTAAATATTATTTTTCTTCTCTTTTTCATCTTATACTCCTTCCGTCATATTCTAATACGCTCATTTCTTTTGGATACGAAAATTAATAAACTTATATTTTAGGAGTTGGTTCACATAAATTAAACATTTTTTTTTTCTCAAAATGGAAAACAAACATATTCTAGTGAGACATCTCAGAAAGGAAAACGACCCTGCTAGAATAGGGACGACCCTGCTAGAATAGGATGGAGGGAGTATTGATGAAAAAAAAAATCTTATCTAAGATTATACACTTGTTTACTTTGTTGGAAATAGGTGATCAAATTATCAAAATTATCATACTAAATATTGAAAATATTTCCACGCCACTACCCAAAAACTATCAATTACCATTGGAAATAAAATAAATGAAAAGGAGTTGTCCGAGAAAATATTTCACTATGTTCTGAGAAATTCTTTTATTATACTCCCTCCGTCCATGATATAGTTTCAACTTTTACTATTTTGGTATGTCCATAATATTATTTTAAAATATTTTTTTATTCAATAAAATACTTTTATTAAAAATAGAATGCAATGACTAATATCATAGTAGGCGGAAGAAAGATAATTCATATATATATATATGGTGATTTCAAATAGAATGATGATTTATACAAAGATAATATACCAAACATAAAAATAAAATCAAAGTAGGAATCATCATTCCATTCCCCATCTCCATTCCATCATACCAATCACCTCCTAAGGATTTCGTCCGATTAATAATATAAACATATTTATCTGTAACAGATTGCTTTTTAATTTTTTGAATAAATCTGGTTTGAAAATTACTCCCTCCGTTTCAACTTTCAATAATCATATTCCATTTTTTTAGCACGATTATTAAAGAGAGTTAAATTAGTGTAGTAAAAAAGATGGCCTACCTGTTTTAAAAAAATAAGTGTAAGTTAATTATCATTTGTTAAACGTGTTTGATTTTTGTAATTGTTGACTGGACAATAAAAAAAAATTAACACAACCCCTATTATTTTTTTGACTTGAACACAACACCTATTGTTAATGTTACTGCACTTGTTACAGACACAATGCATCACAATATTACCTAGCTACCTAATATTTAGCATACAGAATAGGAGATACACTAAGGTGATTGGTATGATGGAATGAAATAAGGGTGGAATTGAATGGAAGTAGGAATAGAATGACAAACCTTAAGGAGGTGATTGGTATGATGGAATGGAGGTGGGAATGGAATGGTGATTCCTACCTCCATTCCATTCCTATGCTTGGTATAGTTTTATTTTAGGAATCACCATTCTTAAGGGAATCACCATTCCTTTACATATAGGAATCACCATTCCTTCCCTCCCACATGGTATTACCCATTCCATTCCATTTCTAATTCACCTAAATTTAGGTTTTGACAAAATTATCCTTATATATTTTGCACCCCCACCCCACCCCACCCCTACTTACACCCCTTCCACCCCACCCCACCCCACCCCCTCTACCCAAAAAAAATATTTTTATTTTTTAAAAAAAAATTCTCGCCATTCCACCCTCCAATTTTTTTTTTAAGTTTTCTCGTCACCCCCACACCTCACCCACCTTTCCCTTTCCCCCCAATTTTTTTTTTTGGTTTTTCTCCCCACCCCAACCCACCCACCCCCACCCTCCAATTTTTTTTTTTTTTTTTTAATTTCTCCCTACCCCCACAATTTTTTTTTTAAAATTTTACTCGCCACCCACACCCACACCCACACCCATCCATCATAATGCAGAAATGACACGAAGACACATGTCTCATTGGTATTGCAACTCAAGATCCAGTTCTTAGGGAAACGTTTGCTGGTGAGCCTGAACATGCAATAAAATAAATGGAGTTCTCAATTTCAAAGTGAACTACCGCTGTGCCGCACACCCATATTCTAGAATCTGAACTTTCAAAGTGAAACCCTAGAGAACTACTCCTTCTCCGCTCCGGCCTCCCCTCCGTCGCCACGCCAGAAGACCGGAGCCATCTCGCCAGGTCCACGCAACAGCAGTAGCCCAGCCCACGTCCTGCGTCCTCCCGTCATTTGCCAGCAGACCGCCGTCTTACAGCAGCAGCAAGCAGCACCCTATCGGCGAGTCGGCGACGATGACTGCTCCCCGGCCTCTCATCCGCAACAGCAGCAGCCCGCGATCTGCGTCGTCACGTCCACGCAGTAGCATTCTTGTTTTAAGAATGAATTGTTAATATATATTTTTCTTGTTTTATGAATTGACTGATATGTGTGAAATTGAATCGCTGATGTTTATGGATTTTTTTCTCTTCAGATTTCGAGATGTGAGGCAGCAACATGTTTTTCTTGTTCTTTTCGCTTTTTTTGTAATTATTTGAAATGAGTCAAATGACAGTAGCATGTGTTTTATGATTTGAAAAATAGAAAATTCAGTTTTTATAAATCGGGTCGGTTCGGTTCGGTTTTGAACCGATGTTCAGCCATATTTGTGGGAAAAACCAAAATTTGAAAATTTATTATTGTTTTAAACCAAATTTACCCTAAAAAAATTGGGAAGGGGGGGGGGAGGAGGTGTGGGGGTGGCGAGTAAAATATACAAAAATTTGGGGGAAGGGGGTTGGGGGTGGCAAGAAAAATTTAATAAAAAGATGGGGGGGGGGGGTTGTGGGTGGCAAGAAAAACTTAATTTTTTTGGGGGGTGCATGTTTTTGTGTAGTAATATGCATGGAAAATACGTCAATTTTTTTTAAAATATAATTTTATTAATATTCAATTTTTTTTTCTTTCCGATTTTACCCCAGTGCAAATTTTGGTTTGTCCCTACAAATATAACACAAAATAGAGATGAGAGATGCAAAATAATGCCAATTTGATAAATCTATACTATATTAAAAATGGAGTTCTCAATTTCAAATTGATTTCAAACAAAATTGAGCGGCAAATTTGTGATTATAATAAAATTATTAATGTGAATTATTCTTTATTTTTTCATATTAAACTAAAATATTTATCTTAAATTACAATATTTTTTATTATATTTAGAATTTTTTATATAAAAATCAAATTAATATAAATTATATATATAATAAAATATATAAAAAAATTCGTGTGTTGCACGAGTGCAAATGCTAGTTATGATGTAAATGTTAATTTAGTAAAACAAAATAATTTCATTCCATTCCTAGAATTTATTTTTAGATACCAATCATAGGAATGGAATCAAACAAGGAATTACAATTCCATTCCTCTTGTATTCCTTATGCATACCAAGCAAAGGAATCATCAAGGTTTGCCATTCCTTTCCCCCCTTCATTCCATTCCTAACCTCATTCCATTCCACCCTCATTCCATTCCATCATACCAATCATCTCCTAAGTGATATTCCTATGCTTGGTATGCACAAGGAATATCAAAGGAATGGAATTGTCATTCTTTGTTTAATTTAGTTTCTATGATAATTCTAAAAAAAAAAATCAATTCATATAATTGGTAGCTAGAAACAAAGTTTAGGAATTGAATGAAATTATTTTATTTTATTAAATTACCTTTTACATCACTTTAAAAGTATAAAAACTATAAATATAATTGAGTAGATAATAGTTTATTGATGTATTTCATGAAGAACATTCGCAAAAATTTAAATTAAAATAGTAATTTTGTGGATGTAATATATAAATTAGACCATTCCTTGTTTAAAGTTGATAATATTTTATTGAAAAAATATTTTTTATATTTTGAATAATAATAATAATAATAATAATAATAATAATAATAATAATAATAATAATAATAATAATAATAATAATAATAAAACTTAAATTTAGATGGTATAAGAATGGAATGGAATTATTAATACCATGGTAGATGGAATGAATGGCTATTCCCGTAGGTGTAGGAATGGTGATTCCTACAAAAAGAACATACCAACCAAAGGAATGGAATGATGGTAGGAATCATCATTCCATTCTCACCTCCATTCCATTATACCAATCACCTCCTAAATTTCTCCTTATAAATAAGGGCTTATCCCTTCACAATTCTTCACACCTCAAACACCTCTCTCTCTCTCTCTCTCTGGCAGGAGGAAACAAAAGTAAAAAAAGTAATGCAGAGGGCGAGGAGACGTCGTCAAGGCGGAGCCGTGATGCTAGTCATCAGTCAAAAATTGAGGATCTTTGTTCGCAGATTGACGAGCTCTGCAAAGAAGCTAATGACGCCACATGTGGTAAGGCTTCACCTGGAGCCTGAGGAGGCGAAAAAGAAGCCGTAATTTGTATTAGCCCCACACAATGTGGTGCATTTCTTTTTTTGGTAATAATTTTACACTATAAACAATGTGGCCCCACACCTTTACACACTTTTACACTACAATCTTATTATCCTTAAACCCGTGCCGAAAAGAAGCGCACCGCTTTCGTTGGGACGGAGGGAGTATTATTTAACTAGGTAAATAACCTATAGTTACAAAACTAATTATTATATACATTATGGAGAAAATCTATCCGTTATATAATTAAACAGATGCACACATCCATTATTCATATATAAAGTTAAGCATAAAATTATTAGTAGAGTATCAATTTTCTATTCTTATATAAAACAAAAGTAACAGTCAATGTTAAGCCACCTTAATTTGTCAAAATTATCTGACACCCCATCCTCCCCCCCCCCCCCCCAACACCCTTCATTGATATTTCAACAAACCCCAATTCCACCTCACTCCAAATACAATATATTTGACCTATATTTACTTGTGGCTAGATATATATGAATATGAATGCATAATTTATATTCTTGGAGAGCTAATCTATATAATATATAAAAGAGGAGTTTTTTTCCCTTCATTTCTTCCCTCTCTTTTTTTCTCTCTTCTTCCATCAATTATTTTACTATTATTTTCATTTTGTTTTTCTATATTTTAATTATTTTCTAAATATTATCAAATTCGATTCATAAAAAAATATTCAACACACATCTTAAATTTAATAGTATAAAAATCAACAAAAATGAATTTAAAATGAATAAGTTGTGGATTATTTTATTTTATTTTTTTAAAAAATCGTATTTATTTATATTTTAATTTTATTTAATCTTTATATTTATATATTTGAATATATCGTTTAATTTCAATATTCGTCGTGCATCGCACGAATGGGAGTACTAGTATATATAAAAGCTGCCCAACAAAGATATAGAGCTTATTTAATTAAAATATACTAGTGGGCCTTTATTAATTAAAAGGAATGTGATTACTTATTTGAAAGCTTGTTTCGGCCTCTAAAAAAAATTATTAAAAAAAAAAAAACAGTTAGCATCAAGTTTATTGTGTATAAAATTATTAAAGTTTATTTGATGAAGCTTAATTAAGTACTCCTATGGAACTATGGCTTTCAACTTCCTCTTGCCATCAAAACCAGTCACAAGAAGCACGCCATCAGCATCCCATCCTCGAACTGGACTCCTCCCTTCCAAAACCACCACTTTGAGGCGGATCTTTTGATGACAATGTTGCCCTTGTCGGCCTCGACTCGTAACAGGCGGCGGCGGGTGGCTGCGTAGCAGCGGGTGAGAAGGGAGAGAGAGAGAGAAGGGTGTGAGGGAGGAGGGATCGATGCAAGAGAGAGAGAGATGTTTTTTTTTTTTTTTTCTCTTTTAAGAATTTTCAAAATTTGACGTTTATGTTTGGTCCCTATCTATTTAATTTTGTTTGGGCTCTTGTTTAATAAGTGGGCTGCATTTTTTTTAAGATTGGGACGATTTATTTTAACATCTTTATTTGTTGGGTTTGTCCGTTTAATTTATTAGTTGAACCAATGACTAGTTAATTTGGATTGTAAATTTGGTACCTTATCTTTTCAATAATTTGAATCCTCTTTTAATATTTTATTTTGATCTCTTCGACCAGTAATTGTCAACCTAATAGTAGTACCATTCCAATTTTCATTTTGGATTTTTATTGTATTGATAATTAGTTAGTCCATTGAATTAGTCATGATAATTTGTAAAGTATAAAATACTCTGATAATTTGTGCAAATCACATGATTTGCAGCCAATCGCAACTGTAATAATTTATTTATTAATGGTGCATTTTATAATTTTTTGATACTGGGATTGAATATACTGGCCTTGACGTCTGAACTAATTTCACACAATACCCACCGACTAATTATTTATTTTATTTATGTTGTTGGCATACAAATTATTTAAGATACATATAACTTACAATTCTCTAAGTGGAGAAATTCCAAAAGAGTTTGGGAGACTTCAAAGTCTGAAAACTCTGTATGTTCAATTCAATCATCTCTCGGGTGCTATACCATCAGCCATATTCAACATATCGACCCTTGTAGCTATAGCATTGAGAGACAATGAATTGAGTGGAAGTCTTCCAACAGACATGTGCAGTAATCTTCCATTTCTTACTATGCTTGGTCTTTCTGGCAATCAGCTGAGTGGCGCGATTCCCACAAATCTATCCCAATGTTCAGGGCTTGAGTTGTTGGGCCTCTCTTACAACTCTTTTAGTGGGGAGATACCTTCAGAAATCGGCTACTTAACATCTCTTCAGATTCTATATCTTGGTGGTAACAATTTGAATGGTATGGTTCAAGTTCCTTATCACGTAAATTAGTGTAAATGAGATTTGATTAGTTTCATGACACTTTTTTTGCCAGGAATACTACCACATGAGATTGGCCATCTTCAGAGTTTGGTTGAGTTCGGTGCTGAAGGTAATCAGATTGTGGGCTCAATTGATTTCAATATTTTCATGAATATGTCTTCTCTGCAAACCTTAATACTATGGCGTAACAAATTCACGGGGAACCTTTCAAGGGATGTCGGGAATATTACCATGCTAACAAATTTATACCTCTTTGAAAACCATTTTACAGGTACAACAGAGTAATTTTCATGTAAATTGTCTGTTTAGCTACAATCATGTGTTTTTAGCTACAGTTTTGAAATCTCATGTTTTGCAGGGCTTATTCCCACTGAATTTGGCCAACTTTACCATTTGGAGAGATTATCATTATCATTCACCAGCTTGAGTGGTTCGATTCCACATGAGCTCTTTAACATTTCAACTCTTCGGATTCTTGGACTTAACGACAATGCTCTGTCAGGGGTTCTTCCAACCCATTTATGCCATGCCTCTCCCTTTCTTGAAGAACTTTATCTTGCCAATAATTCTATCACCGGAGCAATACCCAACTCCATCTCTAACTGTTCTCAACTCACAATTCTCTCACTTTCTGAAAACAAATTCAGTGGTTATATACCTACTCATCTCGGCAACCCAAGGCATCTCCAACTTCTTCAACTGAACAGCAACAATCTTACCCAGGCACCATCTTCTTCCTTCATTACTTCATTGACAAATTGCAAGTCTCTAACTATTTTGTCAATTGGTGATAATCCTCTAAATGGTGTCATTCCAGCTTCTGTCGGAAACTTATCTTCCTCACTTCGAATATTCATTGCCAACAACTGCAAATTCAGTGGCAGCATTCCTGTTGAAATTGGCAATTTAAGCAATTTGATGACATTGGCTTTGCATGGCAATGAGTTATCTGGTAATATTCCACTAACTATAAGCCATTTGCATGAACTTCAAGGATTATATCTGAGTGATAACAGGTTGGGAGGCTCAATACCACATGCTATATGTGATATATTCAGCCTCAATACTTTAGTTATGAGCAAGAATCAATTTTCAGGCACAATTCCTAAATGTTTGGGAAATATCTCTTCTTTAAGAAATCTTCTTCTAGACTCCAACATTTTGAATTCAAGCATACCATCAAGCTTATGGGGCCTAAAAGATTTGATCACTCTAGACTTGTCCTCAAATTCATTAAATGGGTCACTACCTCTAGAGATGAGTAACTTAGGAGCAGCGATCTATGTAAACCTATCGATGAATCAGTTGTCAAAGTCTATTCCTAGCACTATTGGGAAGTTGCAGAATTTGATCAATCTGTATTTGGCAAATAATAGACTAGAAGGTTCTATTCCTGTGTCTATGGGAAGCATGATCAGTTTGGCAAATCTCGACTTGTCGTACAACAACCTCTCTGGTTCAATTCCAAAGTCTTTAGAAACACTTCAACACCTCGACTACTTTAATGTCTCTTTTAATAGTTTAAGTGGAGAAATTCCTAATGGAGGTTCTTTTAGAAACTTCACTATGGATTGTTTTAAGGGTAATGAGGCATTGTGTGGAATCCCCAAGTTCCATGTCCAAATTTGCTCTTCAATTTCTAATCACAGATCAAAGAGAAAGAAGGTGGAACGAGCTTCATTTATTGTTTTCGGGATTGTGGCTTTCATCTCAGTTGTTTCTTTAGCCTTTATAATTGTCAAAAACAAAAGGAAAGATAAGACGACAGGCAGAGAAGTTGATGAGCTGAAATCCATTGTGCCAGAAAGAATCTCTTATTATGAATTGTTGCAAGCAACGGAAAGATTCAATGAAAGCAATTTACTTGGCACCGGGAGTTCTTGCTCTGTTTATAAGGGAATTCTTAACAATGGGAAGGATATCGTTGTCAAGGTGTTTAATATGCAGCTAGAAGGTATTTCAAGAATATTTGATGTCGAATGTGAGATACTGCGTAGCATTCGACACAGGAGTCTGACAAGCGTCATAAGCAGTTGCTCCAATGAAGAGTTCAAGGCATTAGTACTTGAATATATGCCAATGGGAAACCTTGAAAAATGGTTATATTCCCACAACTATTGCTTGAATATGATGGAAAGATTGAATATAATGATTGA